>NC_085938.1:11217121-11520151 GCF_963556715.1 Cydia fagiglandana
TTTTTGTGCAGTTTAATAAAAATTTAATGGTTTATAACATTATTGTTGCGTGCAGGTAATTCTATTTAATTTGCGTTACTAGTAATGTTAAGCTATGTACATACATACATTTATTATTGATCAACTTTTACGCCGAAATAATTTAACTTCTACGCCGTTCGGGATAGGTATCGCAGCCGGCAGTGGGCGGCACTTTATTATCATTTCATAAAACTAGTAGTTTTGTGAGCTGTAGGTACACCACGAATTAAGTTAAAAAAATGTAATAAAAACCCTAATTCGAGCTTCGTTGGGTGGATATCACAGCACACTCAAAATAGTCTTAAGTGCCATACTGGTGCTTAAGTACCTGGTCTACTTTTTGCTAATTCCCGCCATTTTGAATATTTTCCAAAAAACAAAACGACTGATAAATTCTATCTACTTAACTGAACTTACTCACAAAATTTCACGAGAATTGTTAAGATATGCGATCTGCGGAAGGGTGACAATCCGGACATAAGAAAGCGTTTTGCCTAAGCTGAAACAGAGACCTTGGCTAACGCTCGGTTGATTATGTTTATTAAATCCCGTAGATTTGCGTCATTATTCCGGTTGTAGTAGTAAATTACGTTTATTGTTAATATTACACTTACGTCGCAGCAATTGAAATTCTACGCAGTTCGGCGGCTGGATATGGATATCGATTAGGTCATGTTACTAGGTTAACTCGGCTACCAAAGTAATGCGTAAGTAATGTCCTGACTGACTCATCAACGCAGAGCCGAAAGTACAAAAGCCACAAAGTTGAAATTGAAACCATTGTTACCGATCGCTACTACTGATGGGAGTTAGAATAGAAGCCATTCTTCTAAAAATATTTTTTAAACGAAGATACCTACTTTAGACTTCGAAAAAAAGCAATATGGGAAAACAGAAAAAATCATTTCAGCGGTTTGGAAAATTCTTATTTATACATATAGGAGGATAGAAGGATTATAATAATATGTATCGAGAACTATTTATTTTTTTGCTATAGGGGGCTTGAAACTTCGTAGGTTGTTACAGAGTAAGTTGCGTTTTAAAATTATTAAGAACACTATCGCTATATTTTGTAGCACATTGTTCTATTCTCATGCAGAATATATAAAAACCAACATACAAATCCACGCGTACCAAGTCGCGGGCAACAGATTAGTCACTTCATAAAACTATGTCCATTCAATACCGTGTGTATGCATGAATGTTCCGGTAGTGATGTTAAACTACGTTTATCGACGTATATGATATAATTACTAGGTGTATATTCTACTTTTACACCGCAGCAACTGAACTTCTACGCCGTTTGGGTGGATATCGATTAACTCATGTCTAGACTTTCTAGGTTAACTCGGGTGCCAGAGTAGGTCACTAGGCGGCTGTTTATTATTTTGAAAAATCATCCCCTTATTGTGTTTAAAAGCGGTTGCAAGTGTGTATCGAGTACTAATAGTTTGAAACTTCCTATAATAGCATACTTAATGATTTGAATAGGTACTTACAAGAAAAGTTATATGATAACAGGTTTAAAAAGGGTTTGAAAGTTTATACCTACTTACCGAGCGCAAATAGTTTGACACTTAGTAAGAAACTACGAAACTACTTTCAAAATGCATGTCCAAAGAGGGTCAAAGGAGGAACAATTTTCTCTTAGATTAAGGTTTTTTTACGTAGATCGTAGGTACATAAATACAATATTAAAAAATAAGGAAAACAAGTTTTAGCTTCTTATAATAATTAATTCCCCAAAGGGTTGAAAAATTTCTTGAGTGCGAGACTTGAAACTTCTTAGAAAATCGTAATATTAGAAAACAGAAAAAGAGATAATATCACATTCAGGATTTCAACGTAATTCTTTGGATCCACAGTAGCATGGCATCGTCCGCAATCGTCACCGTTTCGCGTCGAAGAGGAATTGATCCAGAAGAGCGCGCGAGCGCTCAGCTCAACTACCGACCCTCTGGAGAGACTGCGTCTACTTTGCCTCACACGCGGCGCATCCGGAATTATGGAACTGGCCAGGCAAGTTCATCAAATAAGTACATTTTGTGTAGCCTGTGCAAACTGAGTGGATGCTTGGGACGTCCAGTCAAGTCCAGTGTGACAACGTCCATGAGGGACCAATTCAATTCAAACTGACGGAACCCGAGTCGTCCAGAAATCTCCATCGGAGTCTGCTCTTTCTACGTCGTAGCCAACAATCCAACTTACCAGATACGTGCAAGCACGAAATTAGTCCAGCCGTTTTTATTTAATCCTAGCATAATATTTTCTCAAATCGTTAGCAAAAATGTAACTTCATTGTGTTCTGATTAACTCCTCTTAAAATTCTGCTCTCCATAACCAAATGTAAACCTCCAATTTGGCCTTGGGACTTATGTGAGGAACCCTGTTGGAATCAATTTGCGATGATTTAAACTAGGTAACATACCGACTACCTACAGCAACATCAAATGCTTATAATTATTCATTAGTTCTAAATTAAAATATAGTTTCTAACATTATTAATATTTTTAAAAAAATTACAGGATTTTTCGCAGAATGGATAAAGATGGAAGCAAACAACTTAACAAAGAAGAGTTCTTCGCGGGCATCGAAGAAACTGGACTGGACATAAGCCACGAGGTAGTCACCTTTATGTAAATATAGAAGCTAATGTAAATTACAAATATAATATACTTGGTTTAGTGCAGTGAAGTTTTTAATATTGCTCCTATTTCATGAGTCTCGTAAAAGGGCATTTCTATTTGAAATTGTACCCCCAACTTGCATTTTAGATTTTGGATATTTAATATTTTTTCCACTCAGAATCACGAGCTCTTTCGATCCTAATACGAGAAAAAATGTGTCCCCTAAATTTCATACAATTTTGAATGTCCGTTGTGTTACGGTCATAGAAGGTTGTATATAAAACCGTAACCAAACGGACCAAAAATTGCGGGGACACTTTTTTTCTCAGTAATAATGGAAAAAAAACTCTTGATTCTGAGTAGAAATAATATAAAAATTTCTAATGCTAAAACATAAAAACAGCTAAATAGAAATGCCCAAAAAGCGGATTTTGTCCACGGTTTTCGTTTATTATAGACTGTTCTTCTTTGGCTCATCTCTTTATATTATAACGAAGTAATCTAAGTATTACTATGTTATTTTATTTGGCACTGATTGTGTTTTGTTTACATTATTTTCTAGGACGCAGAGAAATTGTTCGCTCAGTTCGACACAACCAACAGCGGTTCCATCAGTATCGATGAATTTATCAAAGAGATTCGTGTATGTATGAATTTGTTATTTGAAAGAATATTGACAAGGTAAAAAAACGCTTAATAATTTTCACCCTCGCTGTAAAGAGCGCTTACACTAGATAAAGAGTAATCCGTTAAGTGCGCTTTAGGACTAATTAATTCCAATATGAGCAAACTTAAGTATCAATGTGGCAATTTGGCAAGGAACTTTAATTGTGACTACCTACCTATTGTGACCTTTGTTGGAGGCACCTAGCTGATTTCTGTGTGAAATAATGATGATCCGTATCTTTTCATTTATTCCGTATTTTTTCAGCCTCCGATGAATGAGGGCCGCCGTGCTATAGTCGATCGCGCGTTCAGGAAATTGGATAAAACTGGAGATGGGGTCATTGCCACAGAAGATCTCCGTGGCGTTTACTCGTGCGCTGCAAACCCAAGGTAGGTAGGTAAAGCCTGACCGAATATACATATGATCACGCGATTCACGCGCCATGTTGCGTAATTTCACTGGAGCAAATTTTTTCATACTAGTATACTGAACTGTCACCCTATACATTAGCACAGAATAAGTAATAGTATTATCATAACATTAGAATAACAGCGCCATCTTGACAATCAAAGAGTAAAGTAAGTATAATATCGACAATGATCAATGATCATATACCTATTTGGTCAGAGTAAGATTACTTAACAAGGAGAATTAACCGAATTTAATGTAGGTACCTATAAAATATTCATCACAATTCTATAAGAGTAACCAATATCCATAAGTATCATATTCAATCTTGTACTAAATAAAACCTGCCTTCGAGTGACCCTAAAAATCTTCTTCGAAGTGCATCTTTAAGTAATTTAATAATCGGGAATAAAGAGTAAATTGTAAGAGACAGAATGGGCATTTAACTTGCATCTAATGATATGATAACACGTTTATTTTTAGGTACAAGAGCGGTGAAGAGACCGAAGAACTGCTCATTGGAAAATTCCTAGCTAACTTTGAGAGCGAGGGCACCGTTGATGGCAAGGTGGGTTCAAAAACATTGTGATATAAAAAGTCGAGTGCATAATAATGTTTTCATTTGACATCATTTATCCAACAAGACTCTCAACTGTACATCGGTGGACCTTATTACAAAAGGCATAAGGTCCACCGAAGTACCTACTTAACAGTATGGGCGATGGTAATAGGTGCTTCCGAGTCCTAGTACTTGGCACAAAATACCGGTCACGGCCAGCGGGGTCCACCTGCTTTCATTGTCCTTTCCAAGTTTCCAGAGAGATACTTAGGTATGACTTATTCCACAACTACACATTTCCGCTCCGCTAGAAAGGATGTCAGCACCCATACTATTCCTTTGGGGGTGTTTGTTTATTGTTGAGAAGACCTTCGTGAAGGCCCGCACCCGAGTGCCGCTTTCTTTAATTTATTTTGGATTTTTTACCTTACCTAATTTAATTTTTACCTTGTCAAGCGAAATGTTATGTGAAAAAGTTGCAATGATCCTTCTCTAACTAAATCCAAATGAAGGAAGTAAAAAAGCCTGGATGATATCACAAATTTATACGAGTATTTTCATGTTATCAGGTAACGCTTGAGGAGTTCATGAACTACTACAGCGGCATCAGCGTGTCCATGGAGGACGACTGCTACTTTGATCTTATGATGCGGCAGGCCTACAAGCTCTAAAGATCAGGCCAGATGCATGCACCTAACATCGCTGAGACAAGACTGTGATTAATTCATGACACGCCAGTTATTTTCGTATTTACTCTCGCACGCCCACATTTCAACTCGGGTTAGGCGGTCATTGGCTGTCACAATAAGTGAGGATGTGTGTGCTATTGTGATCACGGCATGTCATGAAGTCACAACTCCGTGGTCCGCGACGTGGTCCTTGCAGTCGTTGCATTATTCATCCATGGCCAGAAGTCCTTGTTTGTTAGCATTTGGACAAGCGGGACAGCACACGCGCGTATTTTTTAAGGCTTTTGTCGACGTCATCCTCGAGATGTCAAGCACTCAGTCACTATGCGTTATTCATATCAAATTATTAATGGAAGTTATATGAAATTAAATACTTACCTATTTTACATTTATTTTATTTATAATAGACTAGCTTTCGCTAACGCCTTCGTCTGCGTAGAATAATGATGATGATTCATATTGATGAATGATGATGATTGATGAAACCTACCCTATACTATTAGAACAAATTAAATTATTTTCAGAACATATTTATAATATTTTTTGACATGATCCAGTTAGAGGATCCGAACCATACTTTTCTAGCTTAGGGATGACCAGGGGGCGCCATAAGCCTTCAGTAAGAAGTGCATATACTAGGAAAAATTCGACCTATGCCGCTGTGGCCCGGTGGCCGAATGGCACAGGCACCTGCCGCGATAGCAGAGGACGCTGGTTCGATTCCAGCCTGGGGCACTGGAGGCCTTGGTCACTTTTTCTTAGTATATGACATTTATATCAGTTTAAAATACCTACCCTATGTTTGCCCTATGTCCTTCCCCGGGCCTCAAGGGCTTTACACACTTATAAAAGCAAGAACAGACGAGCGTACTGGACTGCTACCTTAATCAGTCCGAGCCCGAGGCCTGTCAGATCATATGGAAGTCAGTCCGCCGTACGTCCGTTAACGAAGCAGCTATTAGTGACAGCGAGAAAGAGATATTCTGATCGGACCAAGATCGCGGTCCGGTAGTCTGGTACGCCGTTAGAGTTTGAAAAGTTTGTCTGATTTCCATCTGATTTCCGTCTACTGTCAGTGTCATGTCTGTCACTGTCAGTGTCAGCTGTCAGTCGGTTAAAAGCATCGCTGCCTACGAGACGTACTGCCCGCCAAGTTTTAGAAGAAAATGTTTATGTTTTGGTATTAGATACCGTTATCTTTGTGGTATCTTAAAAACGACAGATTGTGAAATATGTATGCCGGTAAATTAAAGACTGATTCAAACAGTAAGTTCATTTAGCTCTTGGTATTGTAGGTTATAAATTATAAAACGATTGCAATATTTGTTTTTTTGCAGTTTAATTAAATGTTTTTATAACATTATGGGCTTATTTGCATGCAGCTAATTCTGTTCAATTTCCGTTACGGTAGTGATATTATTCTACGGTTATTGTTGAGTTAGTATAATCGATTTTTACGCCGCAGTAACTGAACTTGTAGGCCGTTTGGGTGGATATCGATTAAACCATGTTTTGTTACCCTGGCTACCGAAGTAAGGTTGCCTCCAGAAACTCGCGAACTAAATTGACAGGTCAATGTGCACAAATGATACCACAGTTTGGCCAGTGCTGTTCATATCGATATTTTCAAAAAAGTTTGAATTAGAGAATATCGCGAGAATTGACCGCTAGCGGCGCTACTGTTGCGCGGTCAGTTAAAATGTATCTCTAAGTAATTTAAATTATTTTACAAATGTTACTTGGTATTTCGAAAATTGTGCAATTTTATAGTAATAAATACAGGAATATTGGATAAACATATTGTAGGTAACTAAATAAATATTTTACTATATTTATTTTATTTTATTTGTTAGGAAAACTTACAGCTAGAGTAACAAGTTGTAGGTGATAACATAGAAACAGTGATTTTGGCTCAAAATACAAATAAGGCCGACCCAGAAGGGAAAATAAGATTAGGTCAGAATTTAAATACAGTTAGACCAAAAGTCTGCAGCAATTTTAATAGCCCACGCAGTGTAAGTATTATTTTAAACGTCAAAATTCTATGCAATTATGACGTATTAAATAACAGTTGCACTGCGTGGGCTATCAAAATCGCTGCAGACTTTTCTTGGTCTAACTTTAATTATCGATCAATCTCATCTACCGGTCACATTGTATAAAATTAAATCACCAATTTTAGATTTATGGCGACAACCGCGAGCTCTTGATATAAACAACTTGCCCCCAAACCTGCATATTAAGAGCCAACAGGAGTGGTCATATCTTGATACAAACGTACTCGACTGTTTCCTCCGTGGGTTTTGATGCTAGAGCAATGATTTGTCGGACCGTTTTGCTTTTTTTTGATATTTTTGTTTTTTAAGGCGCTAGAGCCTTTCAAAAATGGCCAAAATGGCCTCTTTGACTATGCCGCAATGAGAGACGTAGTATTCAAAACGGATATCAACTGGCCAAAAAAGCAACACGGTCCGGCACAGATAATTTCATAATCATTTAGATTTCCAAATTTGGTTACGATTGGTTAAGTTTTGGAGGAGGAAACAGTCGAGTACAAAACCTCGATTTTTGAGATTTTTAAGGATTATATTATAAGGATTTTTCGCCTTGTCCTTATCGCACTAGTTATAGGAGCCGCTTCCGTTAGCGAGATGTGTATATTTACGTAAAATCAGCTCCTGTTTCGTCTTAACATTGAAAATTGTCAGTTTCACATCCGCACCTCCTGATTTGATTGGTAACGTCACAATCTTACAATCGAATCAACCACTTTTCTAGGGGGAGGCCTATGTTCAGCAGTGGACGTCTTATGGCTGAGATGATGATGATGATGAACCACTTTTCTCGTCCCATTCATACAAGTCGAAATCGTTTGTGACCCCTTTATAATTAATTATCACATGGGTAGTAAGTGCATCTTTTTATCGATATCATTTTATCGACATATACCCCTGACTATATTTTCTTTGCTATTCCTGGTATCATTTTATTTGTCAAACTGATGTCAATTTAGTTCGCGAGTTTCTGGAGGCAACTGTAGGCGGTAGTTTATTATCGCTTCATAAGATTATGTTTAATCAATCCTGTAGATGGCGTAGATTATGCGTCAATATTATATGTGACGTGCCACGGGTAAAGGTACCTTATGACGGTTGGCACTTACGCTATTATTAACTCCACTCCAATATTATTGCGGCGCTAAGCGACGTAAGCGCCGGCCGCCATAAGGTACCTTTGTTCGTGGAACGTCACATATTCATTATACATCTATGATTAGTTATACATGAATGCGGCAAGAGGAAATTGTTTACATATTACTTCTTGTTACTTTTATTTTCATTGATCTACTATTTATATCTCCGTTACAAACTCTCGGGTTTTTAAGCCCGGTCATTTATAAGGCGTGCGTGGGGATATAGATCCAACACATAGAGGCCGTTTGGAGAGCTTTGATGTCATGTAGAACGCCTGCTGGAACCCATTCACGGGTGCATAAATAAATACCCGTAAACCGGTTTCAGCAGGCATTGGGAGCTATTATAGAAAAATGGAAAGAGTCCTGGTCTATGCTTTAAATTTGGGTGGAAAATAAGTCTGGGCTATTGCTAAGTTTCGGACACCTGCCATAACATTGTGTTATACAGTGTTATCGAGGCAGGCGGTGACTCGCCACTCGTTAGATGGGCACCTGGCCGCGTAGCCAAGATGCCAATCGCTTACGCTCCGTAGCGATCGAAACGCAACTGTCACAGTCGCACTTATATGGAAGAGTGATAGAGAGACGTAAAGCTTTTCGTTGTCGAAGCGATAGCGATTGTAACCTTGGCTAGGCCGGCAGATGCGCCATCGTAAAGACGGCCAGGCGCAACACCGGCGTGAGCGGCTCAGGGGTGTCGAGAGGTGGTGCTGCGCTTTCTCCGAAGTTACTCGCGGCGTTATGCCCTTTAACACTTCCACCCCTGAAGCATATAGCTCTAGCGACTCCTCTCTGGGCGGCCAACGAAGGCAAGCCAGAGCTGAGAGTCCTACGGGTCCCCTTGGGGTCCACTCCGACCGACGAAGACACGCCGGAGACGGAGACCCTGACCGACTCTCGGGAGCACTCGGGTCCGTGGGGTCGTTACTCCCCAACAGCTCGCCACAAGCTGCCCTGCGGGCCTATTTATATTATTATTAAGGGATTACTAATATGTTGCATAAAATTTATTGTCATATTTTACTTTCGCATAGCAACCCTTGGCAGAATCATCATTTCGCAGAATTACTTTTTGCATAAGTTTCATGGCATACTGTTGTTTCGCACAATTTTGTAAAGCAGAATAATGCAATGGCATAATCTCAATTTGAAGAATAATACTATAATCGAATAATTGTTTTGCCGAAAATTGCGTCGCATAATATGTACTTGGCATACTGTCTTTTCGCACAATTTCCTTAGGCAGAATAATTCATTGGCATACTGTTGATGAGAATAATATTTTGATGGATAGTTAGTTTCTCTACCCTACCCTACTACACCAATGAATACCTACTCCAACAGTACCTATTGAGCAGGGGTCGCAGTTCTAACCTAACCTAACCTACAGTTCTGGAAGCAGTTTCTTTTGAGTAGGGGTCGCAGTTCTAACCTAACCTAACCTACACTTCTGGAAGCAGTTTCTTTTGAGTAGGGGTCGCAGTTCTAACCTAACCTAACCTACACTTCTGAAAGCAGTTTCTTTTGAGTAGGGGTCGCAGTTCTAACCTAACCTAACCTACAATTCTGGAAGCAGTTTCTTTTGAGTAGGGGTCGCAGTTCTAACCTAACCTAACCTACAGTTCTGGAAGCAGTTTCTTTTGAGTAGGGGTCGCAGTTCTAACCTAACCTAACCTACACTTCTGGAAGCAGTTTCTTTTGAGTAGGGGTCGCAGTTCTAACCTAACCTAACCTACAGTTCTGGAAGCAGTTTCTTTTGAGTAGGGGTCGCAGTTCTAACCTAACCTAACCTACAGTTCTGGAAGCAGTTTCTTTTGAGTAGGGGTCGCAGTTCTAACCTAACCTAACCTACAGTTCTGGAAGCAGTTTCTTTTGAGGGGTGTGTAATGATCCGTATAACAATTTTTGATATATTTTCAAAATATATAACAACTTTTGATATCATTTCATGGTGTATAATCACTTAAGCGGTATAATGAACTTTTGATATAACAACAAAATAACTATTTTCATGGGATATAATGTTTAATCGATATAAAAGCTATTCGATATAACGTTTACTGGATATAATGAATATTTGTTATAAGTATTTATGGTATAATGTATTCAAATGTATAATAATAAGTTGAGGTTATAATAAAAAAAGTCGGTTCTGGCGCTTCGCCGGCCGCTACCGCGGCACGCTCGCTTCGCTCGCTCGGCTCGCGCGTTGTAGGGTCGCAGTTCTACCTAACACTCCTCCTCGCTTCGCTCGTCGTCGTACCTAACTGAGACCTGCCTTAAGTTCGAATACGTAGGTTGTTATAATAGTAGTAAATATTACAAATTATACCAGTACTACATTATGCCAACTGAGCGTTATATCGAACTTAATTATATACGCTGTTAATGTTAGATTAGAAGTTGTTATATTACAAGTTCATTATACTTGACGATAGTTAGACTCTTTAAGAATATACCATGTATTGTTATAGCAAAAGTGCATTATGTCCCTCAATCGTTATATCGACTAAAAATATATCAAAAGTTGTTATATGGACCGTTACGCACCCTCTTTTGAGTAGGGGTCGCAGTTCTAACCTAACCTAACCTACAGTTCTGGCAACAATTTCTTTTGTGTAGGGGTCGCAATTGTAACCTAACCTAACCTATAGTTCTGGCAGCAATTCCTTTTATGTAGGGGTCGCAGTTCTAACCTAACTTAACCTGTAGTTCTGGCAGCAATTCCTTTTGTGTAGGTTCAGTCAGCGACATGAGTATTATGCGGTAACAATTTCGGCAGAACTTTTATTCTGCTGCATAACATTCTGCGAAATTCAAGTCTACAATATGAGCAATATGCCATAAGAAATTCGGTGGAATGTAATTTATGCTACATACAATTCTGCGTATGTAAAATCGACGATAGTAGTACTTTTGCATAATTGTATAATTAGCATAACTGTCATGTCGCATAACATTCATTTGGCAGAATTTTGAATAGCAGAATACTATTCAAAATTCTGCCAAATGAATGTTATGCGACATGACAGTTATGCTAATTATACAATTATGCAAAAGTATCATTCGGTTAAAAATGTTTCTGCGAAACCTGCTATGCGAAGTGTATTTCGGACAATCGATATTATGCAAGATAAAGGGAAGCCATTATTAAGAAAGCCATTTATAACAAAATCTATTTAATTGTATGCAGTTATTAACTAACCACATAGTAACTAGGTACAGTGGCGGATTTGCAGTCTTTGCCACCCTAGGCCCCAGGCCCTGTAGCCGCCCCTTTCAAGGCGCCCATAATATTGACTTTCTGAACGAGCTCAACATAAAAACCCGTCTATCTACTATCTGTCTCAGGAGAATCCTCGGCTTCTTTGATGGGCACTTGGCCCGGCGGGAACCCGACAGTCTAGAGAAGTTGATGATCGGTGGCCAGGTTGAGGGCAGAAGAGGCAGAGGCAGAATACCCACACGCCGGTTTGATGCCATTGAGGCAGTCACACGCGTCAAGTTCCAGGGCTCTATGCGGAAGGCAGAAGATCGGCCAGGTTGGAGAACAATCCAAGAAAACGCAACTTATGGCGGTCACGACCCTCAGTCATGAGGTTACGACGAAGAAGAAGAATATTGACTACATTTTGAGTTATTTTTTGTTACCACCAGCGAATTTTTTGTCACAATTTGTCGCCCCTAAATATCTTGCCGCCCTAGGCCCCGGCCTACTGTGCCTTAGGGCAAATCCGCCACTGACTAGGTACCTCTGGTAGTTGTGAGATGTTTAGTCAGGTATGGCATTTTGCTCTGAGGAAACACATAATATCATGTGACATCATGTAGGTTGAGTACTATTAATTAGCACAAAAACAAAAAGCTGCACCAGGGACAGTGGCATAGCAAGGTGTGAGCAAACTGAGCTGTCGACCATCCCCATGCCTCATGCCTCACACCCCAACACCTCGCGCGAGACCCCTTCGGATACAGTGAAAGAAAAGGGCCTCAGAAATGCGACTTCGCCATGGCTAGATTAGTTCACGCTACGCAGACGCTACGCCATTGCCTCGGGGGATAGGGCAGTTCATTTTGTGATCTCTGGTGTCCACCTGCCATCTTCAAGACATGCCGTGCCACATAACCTGCCCATATGAATTTCAATTTATTTGTAACACAAACTTTCTATTTTTTTTTTCAGGAATCATGATGCTGCATACCATGGCTTTTTGTAATGTAATAATTTAGTTTGAAGCTTTTTGACAGCCATGTCTACTAGCCATGGAAGCATGCAGGAGTACATAATTAAAATACTCAGACATGTTTTAATATGGCTGCATAATTTTCCTTTTTATTTAACTCTATTGTCATGTTGCTTTGGTTCCACAGTAGCATGGCATCGTCCGCAATCGTCACCATTCCGCGTCGAGGAAGAGTTGATGCAGAAGAGCGCACGAGCGCTTAGCACGATCACCGATCCCCTGGAGCGACTGCGTCTACTGTGCTTCACACGCGGCGCGTCCGGAATTATGGAACTGGGCAGGCGAGTACATCAACTAAGTAACTTTAGTGAAGTCTGTGCATACTGAGTGGATGCTTGTGTTGAACTGGTCCAGTGTTTGGACCAATTCAATTCAAATTCAAGGCATCCGAGTCGTCCCGCAGTTTCCATCGGAGTCTGCTCTTTCTACGTCGTAGTCAACGTGGTAGCTAAACAATCCAACTGAGTGGACGCTCGAGCGGGACGTGCAACGGGTTGGGTGAGACAAATTCAATCCAAACGGGAGGCATCTTAGTCGTCCCGCAATCTCCACCGAAACCTGCTCCATTTACGTCACCTGCGGACTCCTGGAGTACCTAGAAAATCCATCTTTATCATCATCATCTCAGCCATAAGACGTACACTGCTGAACATAGGCCTCCCCCTTGGACCTCCATACGTGCCGGTTGGAAGCGACCCGCATCCAGCGTCTTCCGGCGACCTTAACAAGGTGGTCTGTCCATCTTGTGGGTGGACGTCCTACGCTGCGCTTGCTAGTCCGTGGTCTCCACTCGAGCACTTGTCGACCCCATCGGCCATCTTCTCTGCGTGCAATGTGGCCTGCCCATTGCCACTTCAGCTTGCTAATCCATCTTACGTCCACATAATTAGCCTAGCCGTTTTTAAACCTAGCATATTTTCGACACATTCAGCAAAACTTTTTGATGGCAGCGTGGTGTAATCCGATCCTCTTAACATTCAAAGTTCAGCTCTCCATACCCAGTTGTAAAACCTTTAATGTAGACTTGGGTCATAACCCCTCGAATCCCACGGATAGATGCGACATCACGTCGGCAGAAAAGTTTCCTCAGAGTCCCACGGACGCGACTTCACACAAAACCTCTGGGACTTTTTGACGTCTATTGCTAAGACACGAGGGATTAATGTGAGCAACCCCATTTGAAGAAATAATATTTTTGACTTTAGCAGACATTGTCGTTCGTCAATATTACCTGGTATTACATACAAAATAGCCAAGGATGCTCGCGGGCTACAAGCGAGAGGTTGGCGGGCCGCATGCGGCCCGCGGGCCGCTGGTTGCCGACCGCTGGACTACAGCAACAGCAGATGCGTCTAATCATCTTAAATCCTTATTAATCTTAGTTCTAAATTAAATTACAGCTTCAAACATTACTTATTAATAGAAAATAAAACTTCACAGGATATTCCGAAAAATGGATGGTGACGGAAGCAAAGAACTTAACAAGGAAGAGTTTTTGACGGGCATCAAACACACTGGACTGGACATAAGCCACGAGGTAATCCACCATAATATTAATTATATGTATGTTTTCTGTATCTTATTTAGTGTGGTGAAATTTTAACATAATTGGTCCTAATTCATGAGTCTCATGAAACAAGGGATTGTGTGTATGACGTTCGATTCCACAGTCTCACAGATTCGATTTCACAGTTCTTCTTTCACTCATCTCTTTCATATTACGAGTATGTTATGTGGCGTTCATTGTATATTATTTTCTTCATTATTTTTCAGGATGCAGAGAAATTGTTCGCGCATTTCGACCCCACCGACAGCGGTACTATTAGTGTCGATGAATTCATCAAACAGATTCGTGTATGTATGAAATTGTTCTTTGCAAAATTACTTTTTGTTTCGTTTTTTTTACCCTCGCCGGAAAGAGCGCTTACATACTAACTAATGAATTGGGTCTAAGTTTAGTAATAGGTCCCACTTTGTCGATTCTAGTTCCAGAGTTACGGGTAATTACTTAGTTCAGCGGTCGGCAACAAGCGGCCCGCGAACCTCTCACTTGCGGCCCGCGAGCCCCTTGGCTATTTTGTATGTAATATTGTCAAACAACGTCTGATAAAGTCACACATATTTGCACATATTAACCCTTTACCAGGCTGACATTTCAATAATGACAATCGAATGTCTTACACATCAAAAATAGAACACATGTTTGAAGTGCCGTATGTGGGAAATATACAGGGTCATTTTTGGACCGTTAGCCATATTGTGCGAGGTGATTAGGTAGGTCATACTGAACAACTTTTTCTATGGGACCAACCCCGAAACCCCAAAAAAAATTTTGGCCTTCCCAAAGAAAACGTCGACATCCCGACCAAAATGTATGAAACGGCCAAAAAAATTTTTATGATTTCGGAGTTTCCCATAGAAAAAGTTGTTCAGTATGGCCTACCTAATCACCTCCCACAATATGGCTAACGGTCCAAAAATGACCCTGTATATCCCTTAGCACGATAAAGGATTAACAAAAATGCGGCCCGCGTCAACTTCCTTAACTAATATGTGGCCCTTGGCTGCTAAAAGGTTTCCGACCGCTGACTTAGTTAAAACAGGTAAAACTAACTGCGGGTCGGTTTTTGACAAATAGATCTGTGATTTTTATTGCAACACTTAAATGACCAATATATGCAGGTTTTTGGAGCCTCAAAGTTTAATAGTAGTGTAGTAATAACTTTATTGTACACAACATAGGCTTACAAAAAATATACAGTAATCGAAGTACAAAAGTGAACATTCCTTCCCCTTAGCATTATAGGGATCACTAAGGGGAAGTTACCTGTCCATTATCGAGCGATATGATCGCATTGGAAATGCCCCGGTGAAAAACTTATCAAAGTAGCTATATGGCAAAGGAATTTTAATGTAATATTTGTGACCTCTGTGGAAGGCACCTAACTAACTTCTGTGTGAAATAATTTTAATCGTTTTTTTCAGCCTCCGATGTCTGAAGGCCGCCATGCCATAATCGACCGGGCGTTCAGGAAATTGGATAAACATGGAGCAGGGGTCATTACCACTGAGGATCTCCGTGGCGTTTACTCGGTCGCTGCAAACCCGAGGTACTTAGGGCTTGTGCATAAATCACGCGAGGTCCGATAGGAGGGTGGGGGGTCACGAAAAAATCACGACAGATCACGTTGGGAGAGGGGGGTATAAGGAGACCTCACGTGTATTTTTCTAAGAAACTACTAAGAAAAAATACCTACCACATGAGTAGATACTTTTTCTCGGTTTCGTTAAGCATAAATCTTCACTCCGCACTTCAAAATAGCGAGCCTATTTTACGAAATTTTGGAGCGCGTGGTCTTGACAGGTCGGATAGAAAAATTTCACAAAAATACACGTGAGGTTATGTGGGGGAGGGAGGGTAGCCAAAAACCTCACCAAATATCACCAAGGGGAGGAGAGGGTCAAAAAGTAGCCGAATATACCTCGTGTGATATGTGCACAACCCCTTAGGGGTCATCCATTAATTACATCACACATTTAGGGGGAGGGAGGGGGTCAAGAAAATGTGACATATTGTGACATGGGGGAGGGGGGAGACACAAACTTTGTGACGTCACTTTAACTTCATCAGTAACCGAAAAATTATTTAAATTATTTATTCGCTGTACATATAAATAACAAGTTTTTAAAACGATAATCGTTTTTATTCGTTTAATTTTCTTTCCTAAGCAGTTTTGGGTTATAAAATTACTAATATTTATATCGTCAAAAATATTTTGATAAAATATTAATATCGTCAAAAATATTTTGATAAAATATTAATATCGTCAAAAATATTTTGATAAAATATTAATATCGGCCAAAATATTTTGATTGAATATTAATAATACTTAGGTACTTACTTAATTCGATTTGGCGATTTTGTAGAAAAAATGTGACGTCACACTAGGGGGGAGGGGTTTGCCAAATGTGACCAAGTGTGACAAGGAGGGGGGGAGGGGTAAAAAAACCTAGAAATTCGTGTGACGTAATTAATGGATGACCCCTTACTGTTAAACCAGGTTAAGAAGATTCTGTTATAAGTGACACATATGATCTCATTTAACCAAACCATTCTCCAAATGTAAATGTTGACAGCGGTCGTCCTCGATGCCATGCTCACTTTCGCTTTATATTTTAGTACCTACAAATCTCGCGCCAGATCTTATTATTCGACCTGTGGCCAGGCGTGGCTCACTCCGCGATTTCGTCGCATCGCAACAAGTAGCTACAAGTACATCCGTCCCACACCAATTTTGGTGGCTAGCTATAAGCCGCGCGTGGATCCGTCGCCACCTAGCGGTCATATTTGTCCTCATGGTAACAGACGCGTTTTGTTAGAGAGTGAATCTTCTGTATCTAGTACTACTTATTATTTATTCTGTGCTCTGGTTTGCAACGGTTAATTATTTGCATTCATTTTAGTTTCTCAACATTAACCAATACATTAGCTGTCCTATTATTTAATATTATCAAAAAGAAAAAAAAAATACTCATCCTCTAGTAATTTGAATTGCGTGAATAATATAAAGGAAATTAGGGAGATTGGGGTATCTAATGATAACTCATTTAATTTCAGGTACCAGAGTGGTGAAGAGAGCGAAGAACTGCTCATTGGGAAATTCCTAGCTAACTTTGAGAGCGAGGGCACCGTTGGTGGCAAGGTGGGTACTAAATCATTGTGATATGAAGTGCAAGGAACTTAGGGAAGCCTTCACCTCGTTCAAGTTCGACTACTACTATAGACCGACTGCTTACCGATTCGGTGCTGATGACACGCCTGCCGTGTCATCAATGTTTTTTACGTGTGGCGTATGACACGGGAGGAGTGTCATCATATTCTATGGCGCATGGCGTGTTACGAAATGATTGTTCCGCGCCACAGCCTAAAATAGGAAAGGTGCGGGCGGCAGGCGTACAGCGGTCATTTAATCGGTTGGTCTATAAGTGGAGCATATATGACAACTCGCGTTCACTTCACATGTGACTGCGGGGTAAGTTTAGCTGTACGGATATGATGGTCGTTTATGACTACGTGACAGCATGATAAAACGGTGTCCGTCACTTTCTATCCGAGTTAAAAAGTGACAGTTATTTTATCACGTGGAAAAATGTGGATAAAGCGATCCATGATACGCCTGCTGGCGTATCATGGATCGGCCTTCACACTGAGGCCTGTTTACACATTCATTCTTTATTTGTTTCAGTACTTTGGGGTCTTTTAAAGTGCGGAGCTATCCTATTTAGCTGTTTGGGTTGGCCCTGTTGAACATAGTTTTTTAGACTTTCACTACAAGTTAATCTTCTGGTACCAATTAAGCTTCGCGATACACTATAATATATGCGTTATTTGTGATCGCTTCATAATGCAGTGTCTGACGTCTGTGTAGTCTGGGATTTGTTTTGACATACAATATTTTATGGGTTTCTACGTCATTTGTCATGTCAAACAAAAAATGTGAAAACGTTAGTAATGATCCTTCTCTAACCAAATTCATATGACTGAATTAGAAAAGCCTGGATGAGGTATATCCTTAACCAATTTTTATTTCCTGTCATCAGGTAACGCTTGAGGAGTTCATGAACTACTACAGCGGCATCAGCGTGTCCATCGACAACGACTGCTACTTCGATCTCTTAATGCGGCAGGCCTACAATCTCTAGATATAAGGCTAGAAGTATAGCCCTATAATACCATGGACTTTAACGTCGCCAAAACAAAACTGATTTCATGACACGACGATTTTTCTCACACGCACTTATTTACAGCTCGGGCCGAGCGGATTTGCTCAATCTCAATAAGCGGGTATATGTGTGCCTGCATTACCGTCTTTACCATAAGGGCACACGGGGCCCGTGCCCAGGGGCCCTATCCTCAGGGGGGCCCCGAAGGACAGACAGTAACATTATATTTGATTACCTATAAAATATAGTTTTTTTTTTAATTTGCCGCCTTTATCTACTGAGAAGATTTGCTTGACCATCTATAGTAGAAAAAAAATAGTTTAATCTTTACTTTGGGCTTGTGCACAAATCACGCGAGGTTCGATGGGGGAGATACTATTTCTCGGTTTCTTTAAACATAAATCTTCACTCTGCACTTCAAAATAGCGAGCCTATTTAACGAAAATAGAAAAATAAGCACGATTTTCTATATACAATACTATTTATCTTAAATTTAGGTCGAATGAAAAAAAAACAAAAAAATACAACCTCCAACTCCAACAGGACAACCTCCACACAAATGGGGAGAGGGGGGTTGCCAAAAACCTCACCAAATATCACCAAGGGGGAGGGGGGCTCAAAAAGTAGCCGAAAACACCTCGCGTGATTTGTGCACAACCCCTTTCCAAAAGGGCCCCAACATAGTAATAAGACGGCCCTATGTACCTGTGAAATCGGCATGTCATGAAGTCGTACTCTGTTTTAGCGGTTTTCGTGTTCTTGCATATTTCGTCCATGGCCCAGTCTTTGTTTGCCAAATGTTTCATACCATTTGGACGAAAAGGACAGCACATACACGCTTATTTTAAGGCTTTTGTCGAGCACCCGATCACTATGCTTTATTCATGATATTATTAATGTTAAAAATGTGTAATTAACAAGTTCACGATGTTTGAAACATGCTGTTTCCTATTAATTAAATATTTTAAATGTAATATAATGTTTTATTAACCGTATCCGAGGGATGTCTTATTTTACTTATACAGTCAGCAGCAAAAAAAAGCGGTGAGAGCGTGCGACTTGCAATCTGGAGGTCGCGGGTTCAAACCCCGGCTCGTACCAATGAGTTTTTCGGAACTTATGTACGAAATATCATTTGATATTTACCAGTCGCTTTTCGGTGAAGGAAAACATCGTGAGGAAACCGGACTAATCCCAATAAGGCCTAGTTTACCCTCTGGGTTGGAAGGTCAGATGGCAGTCGCTTTCGTAAAAACTAGTGCCTACGTCAAATCATGGGATTAGTTGCCAAGCGGACCCCAGGCTCTTATGAGCCGTGGCGAAATGCCGGGATAACACGAGGAAGAAGACGTCAGCAGCAATAGTTTCTAAGCGGGTGAGGTGTGTAAAAAGATATTGACGCGACTTTATTGTTAAGAGAATAAGTAAGTAAGTATTAATCATTTACTGTCAGATTGTGTATGTCAGAGTTTACAGATGTTATAATATTATTTGAATAAGAGCGCGTCAAGGTAATTTTGAACACGTCGCCCGCTTAGCAACTTCTGCTGACTGTACTATTTCCGAAAGAGACTGCATGCAGTTTCTGGACATAAAATTCGAAAGTCGATATTTGACCGTTTGCTGACAGAATGTATTTCAAATGTGACTTATCTGACATTTAGAATATTCCTGTTTATAAATTCATAAATTTTACGCTTTGTTAATATTATTATCCTTTATATAATATTTTTGTTCTATTTGATTTACCGAAGACCCAAAATCAAGCAAGATGTGTCGAGCATTGAATGCATTGATACAAAGCTTAATATGCCTGCTCCAGGTATTGATTCGTGTATTCATGACCGTGTTGCTAATGGCAGAAAATCTGGTAAAAATGGTCCTCCAAACGGTGTACAATTTCGTATCGTTTCTGCTCCAAATGCTGTCACTTGTGCCTATATGCCTAGTATTTCTGATCACGTCCAAGTTAAAATGCTTGTTATGCGGTAGTGGTGGTGGAATATGCCCTGTGAACAGAGGTTCAGGTGACTGCATTATGACGGCATTAGCTTTCGTACTTCTCTTCTTCATATTTCGATGGACCGGATTTCTGGACAAGATATTCTACAATATCGGCTACGCTAAAGTCGCCACTGTTAGAAGGTCTGATAGATTCGCCGATGACTTGCCAGCCGGGAACCTTGCGCTCGACGTTGAAGAACCGGAGGCGGGGACTGGTGCGATGTTCCTTGACAACGAGAATATGCTACGCGATTACGAGGAGACCGAAACCGAACCCCCGCAGCCTTCAACTAAAGCTCCACCTTCTTTGACACCCACACCTACTTCTGTGCATACGTTACGTAAGCTCAAATTTCGCTCTGATCATACAAGTCCAGGTGTAAGCACCACTGTTATGTACTATCTGGTTTAACAAAATGATGATGATAATTTTAAATAATAAAGGAAATTCATTGCTGACTGTAAGTATTCACATTGTAGAGTAGACGTTAATTACCTAGAGATGTACCTATAGAATCATTAGAATCTTAATGTTTGAGCAAAGTATGGAAAATTGCTCACTAATCGGACATCTAAGCAAATAGTACCTACCTAGGTTAGGCACATATATAGCTGTAAAGGTATGCTAACTACTGAATGAACCCCCCCCCCCCCCCCCGAATGATGAAGGGGGTAAGAAACCCCCTTTAGTCAATTCCTTATTTCTCAATAATCAATAAATTTCGTTCTCTGAAATTTAGAAATAAACGTACAAATGTTTCCAAGACAACTATTTTTGATACTTACAATGAATATAATACCTACGATACTATCTAATAGCCGATCAAACAACTTTGTTAGTAGAAAAAGGCGCGAAATTAAATTTTCTATGGGACGCATAACCCTTCGCGTTGCCGCTTTTTCTACTGATGGAAATGGCTTGACAGATTATAGGTGAATTGGCGCGTGGATTTGGACAACTTTAGGCGTCGTAAGTAGTCGTAAAACGTTAAAGCCATAAAAGTTTACGTTTATACACACTTTTATAGATTTGCGAATTAATAATGTTACTGCTGCTCAAAGGGCGTTGGTTTGCTCAACGTTCGACGTGTTGCCTCTCTGTCGCACTTGTAAAATCGTACGTAACTGTGACAGGGAAGCAACACGACGAACGTGGTTCGCGGTAGGCCCTCACGGAGAATCACGAGCTCTAACGATCCTAATTGTAGAAAAAAAATCCATTAATTTTCGCTCCTTTCATTCTGTTACCATAATGCAAAGTCTATAAAAAATGGTAGGTAACTGAATGGAAATAAAAATCTAATAGAAATAACATAAATAATTCCAAATAAAAAAAGTGTTGTTACATTTTATCCTTTTTCAGGACACTTTAAATGACGTAATATTTTTTCGCACATAATCATCGCAACCGCTTTGTACTTGCGTATTTTTCCCTTGATGGTATTTAAACATTAAGTACGTTAGTTTTTCCCTCATATTGCCGTATATGGGCTAAAACTGTGTTTACATATAACTTACGGAAACTATATTCAATAAAATATTGTGGATGAGTGTAAATGTCCAGGATAAAGCGGTCGTCATTTTGTGCCGTGCCGTGGCCTGCTCAAGTCAAGATGTTTCGTACTCGGACACTGATTTTTGCTGTCGTTAGCATAGCTGGCTCAAATTCATTCGGTAAGTAGTTTTTTCATATATATACTTTAGTAATACATTCGGTAAGTAGTTTTTAGTGTTCCGTACAAAACTTTGTTTACGGAACACTTATGGGATCACTTCGGTCTTGCAAATCAGTTAAATACGTTTTTCTCAGAGACCGTTTGACATAGATACCTAAAATTTGGAACAGTTATAGCAATTACCACCACTCATATTGTAAATAAGTCAAAACTGCTTATTTCTTATTAAAGGGGGAAATTTAGGGGGTTGAGAGGGGTAGGCTGAAACTTTTTTCATTTGTAAGAATCGTGTGGGGTACCATTAGAAAGCTTGCAAAAAATTGAGTCGATGGACTGATTTTGACTTCATTTTAGACTGCAATAGTTTCGTCAAAAAATGCATTTAAAGTTGCAAGTTTTCATACAAAAATTTTCACCTCTGTCCTGGCGATTTTCGCGAAAACTATAGCTAACAGGCAGCTGACCAGTCAATACCCAACTTAAAGAAACATGGAGACGGCGGGAAAATTATCAGCTTAACTTTATCTTTATTAGTTTTTCAACTGCAGCTTGACCTTTGGTTGCTTAGGGCTAGCTAACTGATGCTTACACTGGTCAATTCATATTAGGCGAGAAACATCCTTAGTTAAAACTTTGGCATTGAAATTTATGACTTATGTCTTTGACACAAAGTTTAATTTTGCTTGCTTATTTTTGTGGGATATTTAATTTTATCTCAATAGCCTACTATAAGTATGAGAGAGATCTACAAAATACGACCTTATTATATTGCAAATAAGTTTCAATTTCGAACGGGCTTTCCAACCAATGGACTAGGCATCTCAAAAAATCTGAAAAATTCAAATTAAGAATTCCGTTCTTGACTGTCGTTGTGTTTTTTTTTTCCCCAATAGGACACATAGAGTTAGTAAGGCGTATAGAGATAATAAAGTCATTTAATATGTATGAACAGCTTTGGCCTCATGTATAGATTTTATTGAGAGTATCTGATTCGTCGAAACAATATACACAATATTCCTTTTCATTTAGTACCTGTAAACCAACCCTTATTATGGCAAAATAAATTGATTGATTGATTGATTTCTGTATTAATTGTATAATTATAATATCTATTAATTATATTCAGTACTTATGTATATTTTTGAACGGATCGGTGAGCAACAAGATTCAGGGCTATAACCGCGAAAATAGAAATTCGCAAATTGCGAGCATTTTTCTCTGTCACTCTAATTACGCCTTCATTGGAGTAAAAGAGAAAGATCCCCGCAAATTGCGTATTTCGGTTTTCGCGGTAGCCCCTCAGTCCTGTTACGAGAAAATAATTTTGGAAGACATTAATAGTATATGACAGTTAAATATCACAGTTTTTAGAAACAAAGGTAAAATTGACGAAATATTTAAAGTAAGCCGATCTTGTTTTTTAGCAGTTCTAAATAATATTAAAGTCTATATATATGGCATAGAACTAGAAACAAAATCAAATAAAAAATAATAATGAGTTCTAAATTCAAATTGAAGGAGTATACATTTAAGGTATTATAGGCCAAGCGCGCACCACGATATTAATTTTTGCGACACGATTTTAGAATCGCGCTGTAATATATCGCCTATATCGCAGAAAATTCACTGCGCGCACTGCGATGAAAAAGTCGACGATTTGTTCATTCTCAACATAGATTTCGTACCAGTCGCTTGTCATGAAACGTGTCTTTAATATGCGATTGCTGTATGACTTTGAGCATTTATAACACAAAGGTGATCCCCGTCTACTTCCATAATTAAATGGTCAACATCTAGCGTCTCATTTTGAGACTCCATTGGAGATGCAGGTGCCGAGATGTTTGGGTTTGGAGAGCGAAATGCCGACTGAGGTCCGGCCGGGGTGCGATTTTATTATCATAGTGCGCGCGGGGCCATACAACTCCGCATGCTGCAATCACTTTGCGACAATCGCGGAAAAATGTGACAAATCACAATTTTAAAATCGCTGCGATTTTTTTGTCGCATATGTGCGCACTAACATATAAACACATACGTTGCATTTCTGCGACAAAATTATCGCAGGATAAAAAATCGTGGTGCGCCAATCGTAAGGCCAAGCTTACTCTAAATTATTATAATACATCAAGCATTCGCGAGATGCTCGACTTCGGTATTCAAACACAAAGCAATAGTACAAGAATCTAACTAAATGCAAAGGCCGAAGGAGCGATTCGAAGATCCGAAGCGTCCGACAGACGCGCGCCTCCCGTAACTTTTCCAAGTATTTTTAAGTACAAGTGTGTAAGTCGCAAGATCCAAAGGCTGAAGTCGCATTGGGCCGAAAGCCCGAAGCATCCAGGAGGTCAGTTCTAAACACAGGTAATTAATACAAGTGTCTAAATGCGAAGGCCGGAGGCCGAGCTCCGCGTAGGGCCGAACGAAGGCCCGAAGCCTGCAAGATGTCAGTGGTTAAACACAGAACTGACAGCCTGGACGCTTCGGGCCTTCGGCCCTACGCGGAGCTCGGCCTTCGGCCTTCGCATTTAGATACTTATACTATTGTTCTGTGTTTAAGTACTAACATCCTGGACGCTTCGGGCCTTCGGCCCTACGCGGAGCTCGGCCTTCGGCTTTCGCATTTAGACACTTGTACTATTGTTCTGTGTTAAAGCACTGACATCCTGGACGGTTCGGGCCTTCGGGCTACGCGGAGGTCGGCCTTTGGCCTTCATATTTAGACACTTGTACTATTGCTCTGTGCTAAAGCGATGACATTTTGCTAAAGCTCGGCCTTCGGCCTTCGCACTTAGACACTTTGTACTATTGTTCTGTGTGTGTAGTTGAATACGGTATCCTAATAATTTTTAAGAAAAAAAAACCGACTTCTATGGGGCCCGGTGAAAGATTATGGTAGATGGTGCACTATGTAGAAAAGGAGGTAAAACCAGTACCTACTTTCTAGTAGCATTTCGTTTCCGTAAGGGTCGTAGTTATCTAGCCTAACCTAACCCACTTCTCTGATAGCAGTTCGGTTCTGTGAGGATCGCAGTTCGAACCTAATCAAACCCACTTTTCTAGTAGCATTTCGTTTCTGTAAGACTCGCAGTTCTAACCAAACCTAACCCACTTTTGTTCGGTTCTGTGAGGATCGCAGTTCAAACCTAACCTAACCCACTTAACGGCGCATGCGGTGCGGTGTACGGGAGTTTGAGCGGGAGGGGTTTGGCATCATCATACCCACATTTTATGGTAGGTAATCATAGTGGTTTATTTAGTTTAGGTATCATAGTGGTTTTCCGGGTCAAGGTCCGGGTCTCTGAGTCAGAGTCCGGGTCCGAGTCCCGGTCCAAGTCCGGGTCCGGGCCCGAGTCCGGGTCCGAGTCCGGGTCCGAGTCCGGGTCCGAGTCCGAGTCCGAGTCCGAGTCCGGGTCCGAACCGGATCCGGGTATGAGTCCGGGTCCCAGTCCAAGTCAAAATCGAAATTCGAAATCACCAAACATGTACTATGCGTCGTTGAAGAGTTCTGTTCTGATCATCATCAGCAGTTCCACTTCATCAAATGCAACAGTTTTTAATGTAAATGCTTGATTTTATGATGAAAATACAAAAAATTCTATACGTATGCCTTTAAGATTTGAGGAGTTCCCTCGATTCCTTATGGATCCCATCATCAGAACTCGAGCTTGACAGAAATGTGGCTTAAAAACTAAACTTGCTTAACAAACATAACGAAGAGGACAAATCGCCAAACGTGAACTATGCGTCGTTGAAGAGTTCCGTTCTGATCATCATCAGCAGTTCCACTTCATCAAATGCGACAGTTTTTAATGAAAATGCTTGATTTTCTGATGAAAATACAAAAATCTCTATACGCATGCCTTTAAAATTTGAGGAGTTCCCTCGATTTCTCATGGATCCCATCATCAGAACTCAAGCTTGATAAAATTGTGGCTTAAAAACTTAACTTGCTTAACAAACATAACGAAGAGGACAAATCGCCAAACGTGAACTATGCGTCGTTGAAGAGTTCCGTTCTGATCATCATCAGCAGTTCCACTTCATCAAATGCGACAGTTTTTAATGAAAATGCTTGATTTTCTGATGAAAATACAAAAATCTCTATACGCATGCCTTTAAAATTTGAGGAGTTCCCTCGATTTCTCATGGATCCCATCATCAGAACTCAAGCTTGATAAAATTGTGGCTTAGAAACTTAACTTGCTTAACAAACATAACGAAGAGGACAAATCGCCAAAGGTGAACTATGCGTCGTTGAAGAGTTCCGTTCTGATCATCATCAGCAGTTCCACTTCATCAAATGTCACGTTTTTGAATGTATATGCTTGATTTGTTGATAAAAACACAAAAATCACCATATGTATGCCTTTAAGATTTGAGGAGTTCCGTCGATTCCTCATGGATCCCATCATCAGAACTGGATTTTGACAAAAACAGGACCAATCTGTATGCATATACATACAATCAAAAAAATAATTTTCAAAATCGGTCCAGTAATGACGGAGATATGGAGTAACAAACATAAAAAATAAAATAAAAAATAAAAAAAATAAAAATAAAAAAAAACATACAACCGAATTGATAACCTCCTCCTTTGGGATTTGGAAGTCGGTTAAAAACAGGCAAACAACCCCTGTAAAATGTAACGATGCGAGCGGTACGGCTACCATCAGTTTGGCATTGACATAAACGCTACCGTGGGCGTGAACGTAATTTACTTTCTATGCATCTCGCTCGTACTGACATATTAGTGCGAAAGAGATATACCTGTAGGAAGTAAATTACGTTCACGATATCGTTTATGTCAATGCCAAACTGATGGTAGCCGTACGGAACACTAAATGCCTCGAGCTATCTCGGACTTGGCCAAATTATTTTTTCTATATTTGTAAAACTCGCCCGGGCCGTTATTAGTAAAGTACCTACCTACTTACGTCTAATTAATGACATTAAAAAAAATAAAAGTGCAACAAAAAGGTCTTTTCATGGTCAGTTGAATACCTAAATGTTTTTGATTTCACTTATAGGTAACAACTGGCGTTTTTTATCCAAATAATAAAAATATGCCACAATAATATGTCCTTTTCGTACAATCATGATTACCTATTCATGATCTAATTTAGTAGATAGACTAGGTAGGTGGGTACCTACACATTTTCTTATTGTTAGATCACTAGAGCTAACCACATTTTAAGTGGCTAACGACTCAGATCATGACAATTTACATTATACTTATATTTACTTAAGCTTATTAGTAAAAAATAACAACAAAAAATAAGTACTAAATTAACTTAGCAGAATTTATTTAAATAATGTGATTTCGGTGCAAACAGGTTACCTTTCTATGCACATATACACTTTCAATTAATTAAAGTTGTAAAATTTATTTTCATTTATAAAGTGATTTCGGTGCAAACAGGTTACTTTTTATGCACATATACACTTTCAATGAATTAAGTTGTAAAATTTGTTATCATAAAAAGCGATTTCGGTGCAAACAGGTTTCCATTTATGTAAAATCAGGTGCAGATATAACTGACCCCCCTGCATAAAAATTGGTTTGCAGGCGGGGTCAACTATCTCTGCATTTTTTTCGTATTTTCTCGAAAACGTTCGTATTTGTCATGCTACTTCAGTCAACCTCAGTACTGTATGTTATGTACTTAGACTGACTGAAATAACAAGACACGTTATGTACGTTTCCGTGAAAATACGAAGGAAAATAATTATGCACTACATCTGTAATACTTATTTGTTCTGTACAGCATTGGACGAATCCGCGGAAGCCATAAACACGAACTCCAAATTACCCCCCGAATTAACCATACCCACAGCACCAACAACTCTTACGTAAGTACCTATCACATTCATTTTTTTACTTAGGCTAGTGTAAATAATTAGGTTACTACCTAATTGTTACTAAATAAATTGTTGTTAAATTTAAGCTATGAAAACCAAACAATTATTTTTTAATACAGTTGCTCAAAAAGTGCTACTTTACGTAGCTGTTTAGCGTGCGGAAAGTTGGTTATCTCGAACTAGTGCTTTTTACTTTTCCAATTTTTTTAAATTTAAACTTGTTCCAATTCACGACTACTTATTGATGAGTGTTAATATTAGTTTCCTTTAAACGTCGTAATCAGCATAAAAACCTACCGTTAATGTAAGAATACGAAAAATATTACATATTTCATATTTAATTACTTACCTCTTCATCATTATAACACGTTTATTTTTTAATATTCAATATTGAAAATTCCGTTCTTAATAAGTTGACTGAATGGAACGGAATAGCTGCCAAACGCCCATAGATATAATATACTTAAAGACGACGTCTAACCGAGCTGTCACTGTTACCACTTTTGTTTAGTGTACGATTAACAATGTTTTTCTTATTTTTTCGCAACTGTATTAAAAAACGTCGTTCGATACACGTGCGGAAATGTCATTCTTCACTCGTCCCGAGTCTTGCCACTCGCCTGCGGCTCGTGGCAAGATATCTCGGTACTCGTGAAGTAATGACATACCTTCCGCACTAGCATCGAAATGTACTATTTTAACACTACCTATATATGGCCCATTAGTTTTATAGATAGGTAGAGGAGAGAGAAAAAGGGAAATGGTAATTTTTTTTATTACTTTCACGATATAGTTTGCAAAACATTTTTTTCCCAAATGGCCTCCATAATAATATAAGTATTTCCACATACGAACTATGTACATACACATTACATAGGACCCGGGTATGTCCTTAAACTAGGTACGTCGAAGACCACCGGTGGACGGGCAGCAGCGTCCCTCAAATTCGGTGTACTCGACTGCGATCGCCAACCCGCCTGCCAAGCGTGGCGATTATGGCATTCACCCCCACATAAAAAGAGGGAGGCCTATGTTCAGCAGTGGACGTCTTATGGCTGAGATGATACGAACTATGAAAATACATAAGTCTCTACCTACTTATCTAGGTATGAAAATTCCATATTGCTCTATTGCCCTTAAATATTCGTAGAGCAAGTCCAGCAAGTTTCGTTGTTTGGCACCTTTAATTGAATGGTATTATAATTATTTCGTTTTTCTGGCATTAGAAAAAGACTACGCCATCTTGACGTGTCTTTTAATTGAAAAACGCTTATTAAAATCAGTAACAATTAGTTATGAAAGCAAAATAATGTAAATAATCGTATATGTAAATATGTAACCATTATGAAATATGTAAATGTTTCATAATGGTTACATATTTGCCGTGACTTATTTTTCAAAAGGGTTTTTCAATAAAAAGACGCCAAAATTGTTTACTTTTTTCTAATGCCAAAAAAAGGAACTATGGTTTAATATCTTTGAATATTAACATAATTATGCATTAATTTATATTATTACTTACATATAAATAAATTGAGGAAACAAATTAAATGCATGCTTTACTTCTGAAACGTATCTACGAGGAAGGAAAACAATCGACGCCAGCTCAGTTAACTATACTTGGTCAAGCAGACCTTGTCAGTAGAAAAAGGCGGCAAATTTGAAAAATGTAGGCGCGAGAGGATAGCGTCTCATAGAAAATTTGAATTTCGCGCCTTTTTCTACTGACAAGGTTTGCTTGACCATCTATACTTACACTTAGGTATTGATAATTGGGTTGGTAAAGTTTTTTGAAGATAGGCAAATTATATTTTTTCCCGATAGTATTCATTATAGCGATCACGGAAATGCAGCTCTTTTATTTTTATATCATTTTATTGATTAAATATAATTTTTTTAATGATCGATATGACGTTTGTGAGGTGAAATGGCAGACTCGAGTAATTAATTCCTTGGCGCGTAGTAAATGGGACGAGATAGAAAAAAAATCGATGTCAACTGTCAGTGTCATTCTTGGAAAATAACTTGCAAATAATTGGAAAATAATGGTCGGACGAAACATTTGTGTTTTCTTGTAATTGGATGTCGGTGTGATTTCTAGAATAAGTATTTTTAACGTCCCTAGCACGATCAACACGGATATTTTGATAATGATAACGATTGCTTTCGACTACTTGGCACTGCTTCTTGGAGAACATTTTCATTAACACCTCCACCACGACTCTTGGACTGCTACACGAGTCATTTTGGATCTCAGTATCAACACAATAGATGGAGACGATCCCGGAAACGTTCGAATGGAAATAGAATATTACAGAGATGAACTCAAAGTGCGTCGTACCGTCTTGTAGGAAGTACAGACGTTACTTTCCAAATTCAGCGTATTTGAGCACACCAAAGTCTTTAACAGCGATTCGGTGCCAAGCTTTGAAGATATATTGGCCAAAATGGTAACTTATACGTTTGTGAGGACTATATAAACGTGATTGTTGTATTATACATACATAATGATTAAGATTGTAATAGTGTTAATAACTAGGTCGTTATTGGCTATTATACAGGGCGTCCCACGGCTATGCCACATGGAGGGAAAGTACCCTAAATATTGTAGATGGAACATTTTACTGAAAGAAGACATTATTTTAATTTTAAAAACAATTTAAACTGCATTCATAGATTTTTGAATAATTACATGGTTAAACCGGGAATCGAACCCGCCGCACGAGAAAAAAAATCACCTGTAGCTTTATCATACCGATCGAAAGGCTTGATCATAAGGATTATTTTTTGCTAAAGAACATAGTGTCAGAAACAAAAGGAAGACCATGAATTTTAACAGAAGCGCTGGTGGCCTAGCGGTAAGAGCGTGCGACTTGCAATCCGGAGGTCGCGGGTTCAAACCCCGGCTCGTACCAATGAGTTTTTCGAAACTTATGTACGAAATATCATTTGATATTTACTAGTCGCTTTTCGGTGAAGGAAAACATCGTGAGGAAACCGGACTAATCCCAATAAGGCCTAGTTTCTCCTCTGGGTTGGAAGGTCAGATGGCAGTCGCTTTCGTAAAAACTAGTGCCTACGTCAAATCATGGGATTAGTTGTCAAGCGGACCCCAGGCTCCTGTGTGAGCCGTGGCAAAAATGCCGGGATAACGCGAGGAAGAAGAAGGGAAGAAGGGATAGAATCACGCTGTGTGGCGTGCCCTTGAAGAGAGTTGAGAGGTTCAAATATGGTCAATATGGATAAGTATGTCTGTAGGGTAAATGTGCTTCACGTTGGGGCCTGTTTACATATTGATTAGTGTTGATTGCGGGTTTAATACATTTGCCACTATACACAAGTAGCAAGTGTATCAACTCGCAAAAATACTACATTTTTGCTTCCATTGAGGTATACATAGTAAGCACTATTCTCAAATTATGTGAGGAAATAAAACAAATTCAATTTAGTAAAGCGTATTTAATAGGGGTAAAGTGACGCGAATACAATTAAAAAAACAACGCATATTCTTAGTTTATATTAAATGTAGATGGCTTTTTAGTTTTCACTTGGTCACAGAAATACGCTAAAAACCACTTTCAGAGTAGGTGTTTCTTGCGTTTTGGCTGTCCTTCTTGTGTCCTTCCACAGCATGAGCATGTCGTAAGTCCTGTTGTATTTGTCCCAGGACTTAGCAGGAAGCTAGTTATTCATTATTAAGTTTGCTTCTGCTTTAAAATGAGGCGGTGCATGCCGTCTATTCCAGGTCGTTTTCGTCACTTGAACTCATTTTGTTTATTACGAGTATTAAAATAACAAGCGGTAACTTATTGAGTATTGCACAACGAATAAACTTTGCCGCCTTTTATTTGCATAATTTTTAAAATTATATTATCATAGATACAAAGCATACGGTACGCGCATGCGTCAATCCGCGCGCACCGCGCAGCGCCCTTTCGCGGTGCTAAAGCGGTATCCAGACGGGACTGATCAAATCGGTCGATTTGATCAGAAATGAAATTGGCGTCAATCTCCAATTTTAGATTTATGGTGATATTAGACCCATTTAAATTGAAAAAATGCCCCATAACGAAAATACTAGCCTCACAAATTGGTGTTCTTGTGTCCGCACCTCATTTTATTGGTCATTATCGGCGGTTGAATTCGGCGAGCCAAATTGGCGTTTGCGTCCGTACGTCCCGATTCGATCGGGCAATTTAATCAGATTGGCGAAAAATTGACTAATTTGGATACGCCTTAAGCAACATCGAGTTCACGATAATTTGACATATAATAATAATAGATTTTTAGCATAAGTTGCATTTCATAAAACTTAACCCAAATCATTTGTACATTTTCAAGTCAAAGATAAAGACATGTTGGTTTTAAAATTTTAATAAGTATAGACCATAACATTGTCATGATCTTGTAACATTGTTAAAATAAGAGAGTCTCCCATTTTCATTTTATTGCATTTTTTATAAAATGTCTTTAGATTCTCGGGATATCTTGGTCCTAATTCGATTGCTCTTTTTTATGGAAATAATTATATCCTTCAGATTCACAGGATGCTCGAGGCTTAGCCGAATAACACTGCAAGGAAGTATGTCATGGCTCAATGGTTCTAATTAGCCATCAGTATAATACCGCCAATGAATGTTTACATCCTCCTGAAAATAAGAACAACATTCATAAAATGAGGATAACCACACAAAACTAACAGATGGTTGAAATTGTTAGAAAAAATTAGACCGATTTCTTGTTTACGAACTTAACAGCTCATGGCAATTTAATAATAAAAATCAAAACACAAGTGAAGAAAGTTTTCTGTACCTATGTATTTCACGGATACGTACTCCTGTACGGCCATTGCTCCTCTAATTCAACGGCATTGTGCTTATCACTGTTATGATAATAATTTCAAATTTGTAGAATCTGCTCGCAATCTCGTATGAACTCGCTTATTTTTCTTGCAAAACTCTGTCCAAGGGTCAGCGTAGGGGCCGTCGTGTAGGGGTGGGGAAGAAAACGTTGTCCAATAATTTATGCAGTGCCAAGTTATCGAAAGTAAATTCAATCTTTGTCCAAATACGCGCAGATGTCGTGGGGAATCAGAAGTCCGTGGGTCGTGCTGAGGTCGCCGAAAATCTCAATGATAACATTAATAGCAACTCGCAAGGTAACATGAGGCTTGTCCGTTATTTTTCGGGAATCAGAGCTAAGTGACACTGACAGTTGACATCGATTTTTTTTCTATCTCGTCCCATTTACTACGCGCCAAGGAATTTATTACTCGAGTCTGCCATTTCACCTCACAAACGTCATATCGATCATTTAAAAAATTATATTTAATCAATAAAATGATATAAAAATAAAAGAGCTGCATTTCCGTGATCGCTATAATGAATACTATCGGGAAAAAATATAATTTGCCTATCTTCAAAAAACTTTACCTACCCAATTAAGTAGTTACAATGGAATCATTTACAGTGAAATCATCTATCCACCAAAACATACATCTTGAAATGATATCTGGAATTGGACATATCGATTTCGATATCAGAAATAAAAAGAAATTACCAATAATGATAAAAGAGCTGCTAGCTTTTGTGCGGTGAATTATTTATAGCTAATGTCAATATGATATAACCAGTATAACCACGTACATTTTCCAGCATTTTGGTGCAGCAGAGTGGTGTTAACGAAATTGGTATAGATAATTTCAACTGAAATGGAAATTAAGGTTAATATTAACGTAATTAACGCTAATAAATCATTAGGGTTGAAATTATTTATACCAATTCCGTTAACACCACTCCGCTGCCCCAAGAATGCTGGAAAATGTACGATCATTGGATATAACCAAGACCCTATATATAGCCTATTTTGAGAGGAGGCCTGTGCCCATGCAGCAGTGGGTAGTGCTGAACTCGGTGCGTAACCAACATGCCACCATCGAACACATTACCGGAATTTCCCCTCACAAAATATATGGGCCATGTGATTTTTTTTTTTACTTTAATATGACTTTAATATCCTGGCTAAAGAAGCGGCTGCTTACCTACCTGACATTTACCTGAAATTTTTAAGTTGTTAGCATAATACCTATATCCCTAAAGTTTAGTATCCAATGACATGATGTACCTACCCTTAGAGCATTTAAATGCTCTATTAAGCATGTAAGTACCTAACGAAGCCATACGATAAATAAATAATAATAGCATTATTAATAGCGCAAGCGATTGTCGCCTTGGCTAGGCAGGTCAGTAATGAAGATTGGAAGGAAACTTTACCTACTTAGCTCATCTACCGGTGACTATTAAGAGAATTAAGCACACATGTCTACTTAGACATGTGTTTCCATTATCTTTGCCGGTGGTTTCCACCTATCCAATTAATTACTTCGTCCAATGATTGGGTCTCATATTTTGCTTAATGAGAGAGTGGGACACATTGTCATTGGGACAAAGAAATTGGACAGGTGGAATATCAGCCTAAGCAAGCACTAAACTTTACATAGATGCTTAGGTAAGGTTTCGTAAAAAATATTAATGAATTTTTTTCTTTTCAGATCTTGCCAAAAACTAGACTATTTCTTTGGAATCTATGATCTAGATTCTCGTGGTTTTGCAGAAACTTTAAAATTATGTAACGAAGAAACCAATAACGCGAACACGACCCTAGGGACTTCTGTGTTGCTGAAAGTGTACAACGAAATAAAGGGAGAGCAATGTAAGTATTGCCGTTTCAGGGTGGTATTCTACATGTCTAATGTGTATTTTGTCTCACATTTTTCTTAATGAAAGAGTGAGATGCAAAGACATTGGACCAAGATATTGGACAGATAGAATAGCACCTTAACAAACTATCCTCTGGTAGTTCAAAAACATTGAAATGACTGGACGTGTCCCTAGCCAGCGGTGTGTCCCAAGTTGAATGTAAGTAAGTAAGAACTTCGCTCGCTCGTTCGATAATACAAGTTGGTCAAGCAAATCTTGTCAGTAGAACAAGGCGCGAAATTAAAATTTTCTATGGGACGATAACCCTTCGCGCCTACATTTTTTAAATTTGCCGCCTTTTTCTACTGACAAGATTTGCTTGAAGATCTATAACAACAAGTATACAATATTTTTATAATGTATTTCAGGCACCTTTAAGGACGGAATGGATATAAAATTAATCGATTGCGTCAACAGCGAACTTGGATTTAAACCACCGCTAACAGCTGAGGAAACGAAACATCATTTTGGACGAAATGGCACACGCGCTTTACGCTTTGAGGTACCTACCTACATATGTTCAACATATTTTTCACCACACCAGCTCGGAAAGGCTTACTTTGCACTTCAAAAACTGATAGCAGTGATAGCAAAGTTGCATTTTATTCACATGTGATGCAAAGTAATCAAATGCAAATTTTGAGTTATTTTCTTATGTTTCCTAGTAGAATGATGATTTTGGATGATAAATATTTAATAACATTCATTTGCATTTAATTTGGGTTGATTTTGTTTGATATTTTACATTTAATATTTGCTTCGGGTTGGTGTGGTGAAAAATTTTGTGTTTCACTCGGGGCCAAATTTTGTTTAACCCTCGTGCTTTGAAACCCTCGCAACGCTCAAGATTCCATTTTGGAATCTTTCGTTTGCTCGGGTATCAATATTAGCACGAGCGCTTTGCCCCCTTGTAAAACAAATAACTATTGACAATCGTATAATATATAGTAATGTATGCAAATAATAATACATAAGTAGGGGAAGCTGTCATACCCTAGTACGGTGCTGATTAAGCAGTACATCTATCTGATTTTAAAAATATCTACTGCTTTTTGCTGCTGAGCTACTGATTTTTCGAAAACGAATGATTATTCGTCGTGACCGGATCATCTAGTTACTTTATACCGTCCTATCGAGTCGTCTAGTGAACGCTGCTCGATAAAAAAGCGCCGCGCTTAAAAACCGTCTTCGTCTGAATACATATACTTGGTCAAGCAGATATTGTCAGTAGAAAAATGTGGCAAATTTGAAAAATGTAGGCGCGAAGGGATATCTTCCCATAGAAAATTTGAATTTCGCGACTTTTTTTACTGACAAGATTACATGATTATCCAGTTGTGTCATTCAAACGCTTTTTTAACGCGCGGTGCAAAATCTCCCGTGCGAAATTGGGGCCTAAAAAGGAAAAAAAAAATTTTTTATGGGAGGTTGGTGTCAGGTCAGAGCATAATTTTTTTTTCTCAAACATGCAATGAAATATTGATGTTATGTTCCTTATAATAGGCTGCGAAGTATGACGTTTCAGGTGCGGCTAGGACAAAAGGTCGTTAATGGAATTTCATACACATCTTGCAGGCCTAGGCCGGCAAAGTCCTCTTTTTTAATTTTCATTTCACAGATATTTGTGACACAGCATCGTGGCATTCATCCATTAAAAAAAACTAGAGGCAGTATTTGCTTTATGGTTCGTAATGACACTCTGCCACTACGCCTATTATAAAAAAAAACAAAAAACAATGTTTGCTATAATTTGCAGTTTTATTTGTATAAAATCAACATGAACTTAATAAATAATACATTCTATAATTTTATAATTTTAAATTATAAATTTAACTACACAAATTTTAACATTTAAAATATTTCATCTAAACGTTAGCGGTAAAAAGGTCTACTCAAACACGCGTAGTTATATTTTTTAAATTGTTATGGAGGTAAAGTTGAAAAATATTCATTCTGTTTTATTGGATTTATGGTGCGTTGTTGATTTTTTGACTTTAATATGAGTTCCGACGAAATAATGAAATTAATATTAATTGTAATCGTAGGTGTTGGAATTGTCAGCGTAAGCAGAATTGATTTTAAATAACTTGCTGCCTCTGCCGCCAAGTCAAAGACGAAGTATGTATATGGTTGCTTATGGCAATTTTATTATTTGAGAAACTAAGAAAAATGGCTTCCAGTTTATTAGAAACAGTTTTGTGGCATATTTTAAATGAATGTAACTACAAATTCGTCAACACTGTGGAAATTATACTTATTTACTCCATGCATAAAGCAACGATGTATGTGAAACATGATATCAACATGAAAGACTATGTAAACTTATGTGACAAAAACGACAGTCAGACGGATACAAGGCGAAAAAATCAAAGATACATGAAAATATACGGGTAGTAATTATACACGACTAGTGTAAAACATACGCGTGATAATGATATAGGTACGTGTTGGTTATATTTTGGGTGTAGTTTACTTTTAGTTTTTTCTATATAAAACGTGGGGTTCGTGGATTTTTTATTTTATTTATTTCATTGCATGTTTGAGAAAAGCACTATACATACCTCGGCGGGAAATGGGGTTGCCCGCGCTCAGACCTATCCGGCCTCGCTTCGCTCGGCCGTCTATATGTCTTCGGCCGGCAACCCCTTTCGTCCCGGCCTCTGTAGTAATGTACTATTGTTAAATTTTACCTATTGCAGACATCACTTTTTAAATCTACTGCTTTTTTCCCCTATCTACTGCTAAACCGATTTTTTTTTACTGAATATTTCAGATTTCATCTGGCAACACTGTACCCTACCTCGGCCAGTTTTTTTGTTTATGAATTTTAGAAAAAAAACTAAAAGATAGGCTGCAGAATTATTGTTTATTCGAATATTATAATATAAGATATATTTTAATAAACTATCTAATACGATATAAAATTAAAGATTAGTTTATATATTTTGATGGGATATACGTTGACGAAAAGGGAAAAGTGTCCAAGGAACTACCTGTCATTTCCCGTTGTACCTCGAACATGATAATTTTAATCAATAAATTTATAAAATAATCATATAAATAATATTTAGAGGTATATGAAATCACAGATATTTATATGATCATATGACTTTTCGACTAATTCGAATAATTAACAAGCCATATTATGTTTCAGGATCAAGAGTGTAAAAGCTCAGAAAAGTTACGAAAATGTGTAGAAGATGCATTTTCAGTAAAACACGTGGCACCTGAGCTCTTAAAATGTAAGGAGAGCATCATCCGCGGATTTAACATAACAAAAAAATTATGCCAACAAAATGAACAAAAGGCCAATGTAAGTATTTATTCATGTTTATCTTCCCTTACTAAAATCAATATTTCTTCCTTGGACCTATAGAATCACTTCATGCACGCTGAACGAGGATATATGTAAATGAAGTGATTCTAACACTAACAGACTTTTAAAAAAATGCGACGGCTTTCAATTTCAATGTTATTTTTGAAATGTACGTCCAGTTTTTAAAAGTAGAGTTTCATTTTGAAATGTTGTTTCACTGCGTCCAATTGGGACGTCGCTATGCGGATAGCGTTGCCTCGCTCACACCTCGGAGCGACATGCGAATTAGACGCAGTGTGCCATGCCCCTTAACTATAATTGGTCAAGCAGATCTTGTCAGTAGAAAAAGGCCAAGTTTTGCTTGACCATCTATACTTGGTCAAGCAAATCTTGTCAGTAGAAAAAGGCGCGAAATTCTAATTTTCTATGAGGCGATAATCCTTCGCACCTAAGTACATTTTTTAAATTTGCCGCCTTTTTCTACTGACAAGATATGCTTGACCAACTATATATAGGCGTTTCGGAAAACTAGTATTAACTAGGAAAAGCGCGTTTTCACCAAAAAACTAAAAACGTTTTAACGGTAACATATAAAAGTAACGAAAGTCTAATTAACTATATGGTTTATTTAAAAAAATGTCTGTGTATTCGTTTTCAAAAAGTAAATATCGATAAATAAAACTAATAATATGTGTATTTTTTCTAGGTTCCTGACGCAAAAGACAGTGGCATGAAGTCTCTACCTTCAGACATATTCATTTTGGGCACTGCAGTAATGCTGATTAAACTAACACTTTCAATAATTTAATAACAATAAACTGTGAACAGATTTTACAGAGTCTTTAGCTAACGCTAAAACATTGTAAGATCCTTAGCAATGCGTAGGTAAAGTGATTAAAAACTGTACTTAAAACGGTGTGTAAAGTAAAAAGAAAACTTATTGCTTGAATTAAATAAGTTAATCTTAATTGTACTTAATGAAACAGAACAACAACATACATAACGTTTTTATTTTTGTTTTGTTTTGTCCGTTTTATGTAAACCTGTTTATGTGTAATAAAGTGACATACATACAACTATACTTGGTCAAGCAGATCTTGTCAGTAGAAAAAGGCGGCAAATTTGAAAAATGTAGGCGCGAAGGGATATCGTCTCATAGAAAATATGAATTTCGCGCCTTTTTTTACTGACACGATTTGCTTGACTAGCATTAATACTTATGTAAGGATTTCTTGTTGGTAGAAAGTAGCTATCTTGACCTACTTATTTAGTAATAGTACATTACGATACATGTGCGAAAAGTAGGAAATTCACATTGACGCTACATTGAAACACGACCGAAGGGAGTGTTTTAAATCGATACGAGTTGTGAACTACTTTTTCGCACGTGTATTGTACGACGTTTTACAGTACATATGGCCCTTTCAATTTTCGATTCAAGTGAATAAATCATTCATTCATTCTGACATGCACGTATACATTGTGCCAATTACCGCACTAGGGTGGTAAATTAGCACCATATGTACTGTAAAGAAATATTACAGTGTAGGTGCTTATGTAAATCCATTTTTATACATTATTTTAATCCCCGCCTCTTTTTCGTGACCGTGCCTTAATGGTTAGGCAGATATCAAAGAGCGTGGCGATTGAGTCCGCACGGCCTGATTTATTCGGGCGATTTAATCATATTGGGGAAAAATTGTCCCCGTCTGGATAGGCCTTTAATCGAATTACATTGCAGTGTGTAGATCCCTTTAATGGCTGATCGACTCGCCTGTAAAGCCCCCTAAAGGGCTTAAAAGTTAAGTGTATAACCCCCTCCAGACTATGCGCCTGAATCGCGGGCGAGCTCGGAGTAATTAACAACGGAGACGCCATGTCTAAAATTTTCGGTACAAAATAGTCTGCCGTTTTTTGCGGGGGAGGGGCACATCAAATGTATAGGTACGTCATGTCAGATAAACGTCAGTCCATACATATGGTTGACCATTGGCCGCCTATTTTCGACAGAGGGGAACGCCTGTTAATGGCGGCTCCATTGTTAATTACTCCGAGCGGGCGAGGTCTACGAAAATCGACGCCACACTCGCGTTCGCGGCTTCGCGCCGCGATTCGCGCACGAGTGTTGAGGTGGTATGACAAATCGTTGTCGATTATCGTAACGATTTGTCATACACACGGTACATAAAACTGCGCAAATCGGACTGCACAGTTTTATCGCTACGATTTATCGTTACGTGTGTAGCCGGGGTAAAAGAAATATCTCTTTCTCGCTCTCACTTATGGATGCGCGGCCGGTGCACCAAGATCGAGGTGCGGTACGGTAGTCTGTTACGACTTTAATGTCATGTCATATGTCAAATAAAAAAAAACAGTCTTCGTCCATCTCGGCAAGGAGCATGGTGTGTGATTGATAAATCGATTTAATCGACAAATAGTTAACACGTTTATTTAAACACATTTACGTTATATTGCTTTATTTTACGTGAAGTGATCTTATTAATAAATTAAATTACTTATTCTCTCGAGTCAAGATGTTTGTCAAGAGTGTTATTGTAGCGGTATTCCTGTTAGGTAAGTGTTTTCTTGTTTATAAAATGTACAACTTACCCTTGAGTTAATTTATGATTACGGAAAATATTTACTTAAGTCTCTTTTAACCTATAGGTCGTTTACTATATTACTTTGAACTGGAGATCCGGTTTTACTTGTACTTGAATTGTAAGGTTATTAAATTTTATGTGGAACCGATGCACTATGTAAAATCTGTTTTTCAAAAGCTATGTAACCAAATTCTGTAAATAGTATTTCTTATATTTAACTTATTATATTTGCCTTACATGTTTCTATTGCTATAAATAGTAGTTTTCATAATCCAGGCATTCTTAAAATTATTGAAAAAGAAAACCTATATTATGTCTAAATTGAGGTGCAATCACTATGGGTGGTATTTCACCTGTCCAATTTCTTTGTCCAAGGTGCATTGTGTCTCACTCTCTCATTAGGCAAAATGTGAGATGCAAAATACACATTAGACCAAGATATTGGACAGATGGAATACCATCCCTATAAATACTACATTAATTAACTGTCTCTGTGCAGAGAGATTGAGTAAATATAATATTTAAAACTTTCGCGTTTTAAACACATAGTAACTCTCATTTATAGACGGGTCTATCTTAAATTTATTTTATTACCTTTATTTATGGACATTTTGACACAGAATTTACTTAGCCGCAACCACGACTAGTGAAACCTGAGTTGAAACATTGGTATGAATTAATGAATGTGAGTTAATAATATGTGATTGAGTAAATAATCTATAACATCTAAAATTGAAATCTTTTTATATATCTTCTACATTGTATTCATGTATCAAGGGGCGGCCTGGGCTCAGTTGGACGCTGACCAAGAACAAGCAGTGAACACAGCCTTAGAGAACCTGCCTCCGGAGCTCCAGGGCAAGGTGGACAAGACACAACTCGATGAGATCAAGAACAAATCTGCAGCAGCGTTTAAGGACAAGTGTGCCAAGAATGGAGGACCTGACGCTTTTGGAAATGCTGAGGTGAGTCGGCTCTTGCAGTCATTGTTCTGACTGACTATATATTAAACTTTTTTAACCTTTTGGATGCCAGTGACTGATATATCCGCACCACAGGTTCAACGCCAAAGACTGATTAATCAGTCACAAACCACAAAGCAACATGGACCTGTGTGCATAATTGCATATGCATAAAGTTCAATTTCAACTTTGACACTTCGGAGGTGACGTCCGCGTGACAACTTTTGTGTTTGACACGGCTTCGAAAAGGTTAAAGCGCTTCACACTCTATACTCTTTTTTGATAATTGATTACAGGAACAAGATTTGGCATAGGCTCTAATTAGCTTGATTTGTACGAATGAGGTTAATTTATATGAGGTATAGGTATACAAATACATATACTAGTGATATCAGACAAGTGATTACATTACCTTTCTAGTTTAGGGTCAATTCTAGACCTTGAAAATAATTTGTTGCTGAGCGCTAGTCTAGCTTGGCTGTTTTCTAGACAGTAGGTACGATAAAATAATATCTTGTTTGGATTGAAAGTGTCCTGAAGAAGTTTAAGTAATACTTTTCTGAATTGTGTGTCACCTTTTTCCATTCCAACTTGGCTGATCCACTACTGTGTGCAGTAGGGTGGAGTGAAAGTAACCAAAAATTTCTTTTTTCTTTTTTTCAAATTTCCTGTATCATTAATCGATGATCCTAAGTAAAACCTCTGTCCATACCAAAAATCAGACGTCTAGGACGTAATCTTCAGGTGGCGCACCTTGAAGGTAGTTTACAAAAATCTTTAATTTTTACGCTTAAGTGGCTCCCACTATTCGAAGTCGATTCACGATTTAACTTTATAAACGCGGTGTTTTTAATTGTATCGAAGTGTCATCTCGTATATGAATCGGTTTTATTTGAAGTACCTACTTAAATACAGTTAATTGCTTGTGGCGAAGAAGTGAAAATTGAAAGTAAAGTGTTACAAAATGCCAAAAACTCGAAAAGATTTGAGGTGTCCTGTGTTTGGCGATCCACAAAAATTAAGTGGTAATATGTTGCCGACGTATAGTGATGTGATTAAATATTACTTATGGCACAGAAACTATCTACTCGAGTTGAATAATGGAAAAGATCCTTCAGTCAAAGATATTTGTGAAATAATTGCTACCGATATCGAAAATATATGGGCTAAAGCATCTATCCCTACAATTAGTCATCAACAAGCTGTCGCAAGATTGATTGTGTATTACAACAAGTATAAAGGTGTAAAAAAACTGCGTAATGACTCCAAAAAAACAAACCTTTTTTGAAGATTCTCTGAAAAGTTATTTGATATCGCAACATGTAAATGTATATCCAGAGAAGTATGCAAATGTGTAACTAAAGTGCCTGTTGCTGAAGAATTATTCTTGCAAGACCAACGAACTGATCGCAAAATGTATATAGGGACTATTGACAAGGTGATGACCCAATCTATCCAGCGAGGCGAAATTAGGAAGCGAAAGTATGACCAGTTTGTGCAAAAATCCATGTGTGCTCCTAGTACTTCTTCATCTGCTTCAAATATAATTTGGACGTCTGACAGTTCCAGCACTGACCTTGTCAACAGTCCCTATATACATTTTGCGATCAGTTCGTTGGTCTTGCAAGAATAATTCTTCAGCAACAGGCACTTTAGTTACACATTTGCATAGGTACTTCTCTGGATATACATTTACATGTTGCGATATCAAATAACTTTTCAGAGAATCTTCATAAACGGTTTGCTTTTTGGAGTCATTACGCAGTTTTTTTACACCTTTATACTTGTTGTAATACACAATCAATCTTGCGACAGCTTGTTGATGACTAATTGTAGGGATAGATGCTTTAGCCCATATATTTTCGATATCGGTAGCAATTATTTCACAAATACATTTGACTGAAGGATCTTTTCCATTATTCAACTCGAGTAGATAGTTTCTGTGCCATAAGTAATATTTAATCACATCACTATACGTCGGCAACATATTACCACTTAATTTTTGTGGATCGCCAAACACAGGACACCTCAAATCTTTTCGAGTTTTTGGCATTTTGTAACACTTTACTTTCAATTTTCACTTCTTCGCCACAAGCAATTAATTGTATTTACTTCGAATAAAACCGATTCATATACGAGATGACACTTCGATACAATTTAAAACACTGCGTTTATAAAGTTAAATCATGAATCGACTTCGAATAGTGGGAGCCACTTAAGCGTAAAAATTAAAGTTTTTTGTAAACTACCTTCAAGGTGCGCCACCTGAAGATTAAGTCCTAGATGTCTGATTTTTGGTATGAACAGAGGTTTTACTTAGGATCATCGATTAATGATACAGGAAATTTGAAAAAAAGAAAAAAAAAATTTTGGCCACTTTCACTCCACCCTAGTGTGCAGTTAGCTTTATTTTCTGCAGTAGTAGATTACATTCACCCAATTTCAGAACAGCCTTCAGATTGTTGCATTCACATTCAATTATCAGTGTTATCAGCTATCAGCATTTTGCTCCATTTTTTACAAGCGGATGTAGGTATTGGTAATGGTACCTACCATTACATATCCTTATAATAGTTTTGGACATAACACCTTGATCAATTAGTAATTCGTAATTATCTTATCTTTATGATAGATGATAAATTAATGTATCATTTTGTAATGTGTTATGAATATTGGTGTAAAAGTATGTGTACCTAATAGAATTACATGTTTATTCCAATTTTGCAACTCGAATTTCGCTTCATCGACTTTATACTCGTAGATGTTGAATAGGCAGTGTTTTAACAATAATAGTTGGTATTATTAAATAAGAAAGTAATTAAAATAAACAACAACGTTGGTATTAAATGACAATGACCATCGGCTGTACAGTCAACTGTAAAAATATGGGTGTAGCCAACTTATTCAAAAATATGTCCCCTATCTTAATTCGCTGACATAAGAGCTATGGAACATATTTTTGAGATGATTTGTGCACCCATATTTTTACAGTTGACTGTACTTTAGAATGATTAAGCTCAATCCCAAATAGGTTTATTAGAGCCCAGCCAGTTCTGTATTGGTTTGTACATCCACCTTAACCCTTTCCCAGGCCGCACCCTCTTTCCATAAAAAAAAATGCAAATATATTCCAATATAACCTAGCTTTGATGATCCATTTGAAGACAAGTAACATTTCCCGAAAGTGCAATCTAATTTGAATCGTAAATCGGCGTTAAGAAATTCTATTGCCGCGTATGTGGTTGATAAATCGTACTATGCTTGGACAAGGGTCTAATTTAAATCTTTATTTACGCGGACATTGCAATATTTGCAATGAATCGTCTGGCATAGATTTTACAGGCCCATGATGATGCTATTGAATAAGCTAAAAAGCTGGCTTCCGCAAAGTACTTATATCGTTTCTCCTTCTCTAAACCTTCTAAGCCAGACGCTCAATTTAACCCATTTCGGCCTATCAAATAGGCGATAAAACAGATATTGACATCTCGTAAAATTAATAGCTAATAAATTCCTAGATTCACACAGACTAATTCTAGCGTAGTATCTACACTTCGTTAATCTTCTTTATCTATCTACGAAGTGGGTCATAGACATTTTATTGTAATCGCAAAGTTAAGATAATCAAAAGCTAATATTTTTGCACTACACTGCACCGTTACAGGCGCGGTACATTTTTTTAACGGGCTCTCGAACGGTTAACGTGTTATATTATTTACCGGTGCTAGTTATCTTTTATTGTATTGGATACGTATACCTAGATTTTTTTCTGAAATAAGTATTCCATCTGTCCAATTTGTATTTTGTCTCACATTTTGCTTAATGAGAGATGAGACGCAATGATTTCGGACAAAAAAAATTGGACATATGGAATAACACTTTGATCCGTCCGTGTATATTTTTAAAGCACTGCTGCTGGTAGACACAATAGCAATGATTAATTAATTATATCGCAACATTGTAGAACATTGTAGATTTTTCAATGCAAAACAGTTTAGCAATGTTCAGTACGTTAACTGTTAAGAAACATAATAAAGAAGTAAACAGGACTAACGTAAACTCGTTATACACGCGATGTGCTTGCAACGGAGTTCCCACCTAAGCTTACTATATTCTAAGTTGATTTTCCTTTATACTCTCATGACTCAGGTAAATTACCTGCGAGTCTAAAGTTCAGTGTGACTAAGTGACTACTGTTTCTTGGACAATTTAATAACGTTATAGTATTACTAGCTTCCGGCCGCGTCTTCGTCTGCGAAGGGTGGTGATAATGATGACGATAAAAATTATTCCTGTCTGTGTGAACCTTAAGACAACTTTGCAAGCAAGCATGCGACCCGCCTAACTAGTCGCTAACCACTATTACAAGACCGTAGATAGCATGTATTTCGACTATTAAAACTACTGTTAATCTGTTTGGCGCAAGGGTTGACTCACAGAAATAAGAAAAAAATATGTTCTGTGGGTTACCTGGTAAGAGAATGCCTTCTGGCACTACCTATTAAGTTTGCCTTTTGTACCGTTTGTACGCCTTTTATTGTAAGTAAATAAACTGCAAAGGTCACAGGCGCGTTGCCAATTATAATATACTCCTTTATATATAATATATTTTTGCTGCAATGGCGCAGGAACTGCGATTTCTTGTTATTATTATTGACGCTGCCCTCCCATCCGGTGTCAAAGTTCAAGCTAGTCGATAGTAAGACGCGGGTCTAAGTCCATTATGTTCACCACAATTAGACGATTTACGAAGTTTTTAGAATTCTGAAAACAATATATTTCTACGATATTCTAGTTTCTTTCAATGCGTAAGGTTTACATTTTTCTGTTTTGAACATTACTATAAATGTTTTAAGCTAACAGATGGCGTTGTATGTTTTGCTTGATGGATCTGTATGGCATTTTTTTTTTAGCCTATAGGAGTGTCCCACTGCTGGGCAAGGGCCGCCCCTCTTTCCTGCCATGCGCTCTTTAGAAAATGTGTCAAGGTCGTCCCGCCATCTCCGTTTTGGTCTTCCTCTGTCCCGGCATTTATTTTAAATTTAAAATGTAATGTATGTATTGTTAGAGGCACAAAACAGCGCGGCGATCATAATCTAGACACGCGGCAGCGTGTCAAGCCAAGTTCAAGCAAAGGAACTGGCTAGCCAGCGCCAAGTGTAATATTACACGAACCACTTGGTGCCACTTTTGACCCTTCTATAACTCAAAACATCTTTAACGTAAACACATAAAACTACGTGTGTTTAATTATATCCATAAGGACATCTAGAAGCCCAAATTTCATGAAGCTAGCTCAAACGGTTATAAAGATATGAAGGTCAAAAAGTCGTAAATTTTAAGACTGACTGACATACCTATAGTACCTAAACCTAACCTACTTCCAGATGACCTAGAAGGATGAAATTTGGAATCCAGCTCAGTTATTGTGTGAAAGCGTAGGAAAAAATCTAAAAATTAAAAAAAGTTATAAAATAGGGGGGGTCCCCATACAAAAAAACCATTTTTTATTGTGACTGACATATAAGTACCTAAACCTAACCTACTTCCAGATGACCTAGAAGGATGAAATTTGGAATCCAGCTCGGTTATTGTGTGTAAGCGTAGGAAAAAATCTAAAAACAAAAAAAAGTTAATAAATAGGGGGGGTTCCCATACAAATTTCTTTTTTATTGTGACTGACATATAGTACCTAAACCTAACCTACTTCCAGATGACCTAGAAGGATGAAATTTGAAATCCAGCTCGGTAATTGTGTGTAAGCGTAGGAAAAAATCTAAAAATAAAAAAAGTTAAAAAATAGGGGGGGTCCCCATACAAAAAACCTGTAATACGCGCTAAACAACCGGCCAACGGTGTGTCGTTGGCGGCGCGCGGCACCACATAATTAATACAAAGAACAGAAGTAAAAAACATGCAGCGGAAACACAAGAAAAAACATTAAATCTCAATACCTGCCTAGTTTTCTTTACAAAAAGTATTGATATCCCATCAAAAACATAAATGTAAAAAAGGAGAGCCAAGTTCAATACAAAAATTATGCTTGGCTGTGGGGTTCGCCGCAAAAAGAATGGAGATTTAAATGAGTGCCAAGTTCTATGCAAAATCCAAATATGTATTTATAGGAACAAAATAACATTATAAACAAGTATTAAACTCTATTTCTTTGCTTTATTGGATACCTATAACAATTGCTGTTATTTAAAAAAAATGTGAGATCTTAAAGTAGGTTAGATTTGGCTTGGCCAGTTTTTATCAGAATTACAAAATATATATGTTGAATAACTTTATAAAATGACTGATGTAATGAAAACTGGCCAAGTCAAATCTAACCTGCTTTAAGATCTCACATTTTTTTTAAATAACAGCAATTGTTATAGGTATCCAATAAAGCAAAGAAATAGAGTTTAATACTTGTTTATAATGTTATTTTGTTCCTATAAATACATATTTGGATTTTGCATAGAACTTGGCACTCATTTAAATCTCCATTCTTTTTGCGGCGAACCCCACAGCCAAGCATAATTTTTGTATTGAACTTGGCTCTCCTTTTTTACATTTATGTTTTTGATGGTAGCATATAATAATATTACCCGTTGTAAGGTGTGTAAAATATTCACCGCAGCGTCTCACCCGCTCAGTGTGTTATACACTTTACGACGCCTATTTCGTTACAAATGATGCACATTTAATGTCTGGTTTCCTACTGTTTCCAAAGATACCGCGCTAATGGCCACTATGTCGAGGTTAATCGTCTTCTACTTCTACTGATGCGTGTTATCTCACCAATGGTAATTAAATTGCACTCATTCTTGCCTCAGCAACGGCACATTCAAGGAAAACGGTCACCGTTCATACCACTTTTAAGACTGTTTTAGTTTAATTTGTTGTTGTTTATGTGTTTAGGGCATAACAGATTACTTAGGGTGGTATTCCAGCTGTTCCAGCACCATACAATAGGGATGATGACACATGTTGAATTATATAACAAATTCTAGTAGAATAGATAGCAAATGAGCAACTTATCACAATAATGTGGATATTAAATTAATATATGGAATGAATACAAAAATATAGGACCTGAAAGTTTCAAAACTTAAGTTTTATTTTAGCTTCCAAAAAGGAAATAAGTAAGGATACCATTCGTTTCCTTACATTTTATACAAAAAAATATTGTATAGCAACTATATGCATAAACGCAATATTTCACCGACAAAAACGCAATTTTCATGTTTTGTCCATACTTCAAGATGGACTATCAGTGACCGTGACGTCACGTTCTCTTATCGTTTTGTTAGGAGCGTTTCGTGAGTGAAGTACGACTGTCGGACTTTGACTACCATTTCTGACTTTTTAACCGACTTCCAAATCCCAAAGGAGGAGGTTATCAATTCGGTTGTATGTTTTTTATTTTTTTTTATTTTTTATGTTTGTTACTCCATATCTCCGTCATTACTGGACCGATTTTGAAAATTATTTTTTTGATTGTATGTATATGCATACAGATTGGTCCCGTTTTTGTCAAAATTCAGTTCTGATGATGGGATCTATGAGGAATCGACGGAACTCCTCAAATCTTAAAGGCATAGATATGGTGATTTTTGTGTTTTTATCAACAAGTCAAGCATATACATTCAAAAATGTGACATTTGATGAAGTGGAACTGCTAATGATGATCAGAACGGAACTCTTCAACGACGCATAGTTCACCTTTGGCGATTTGTCCTCTTCGTTATGTTTGTTAAGCAAGTTAAGTTTTTAAGCCACAATTTTGTCAAGCTTGAGTTCTGATGATGGGATCCATGAGAAATCGAGGGAACTCCTCAAATTTTAAAGGCATGCGTATAGAGATTTTTGTATTTTCATCAGAAAATCAAGCATTTTCATTAAAAACTGTCGCATTTGATGAAGTGGAACTGCTGATGATGATCAGAACGGAACTCTTCGAGGACGCATAGTTCACGTTTGGCGATTTGTCCTCTTCGTTATGTTTGTTAAGCAAGTTTAGTTTTTAAGCCACATTTCTGTCAAGCTCGAGTTCTGATGATGGGATCCATAAGGAATCGAGGGAACTCCTCAAATCTTAAAGGCATACGTATAGAATTTTTTGTATTTTCATCATAAAATCAAGCATTTACATTAAAAACTGTCGCATTTGATGAAGTGGAACTGCTGATGATGATCAGAACAGAACTCTTCAACGACGCATAGTACATGTTTGGTGATTTCGAATTTCGATTTTGACTTGGACTGGGACCCGGACGTCCCGGACTCATACCCGGATCCGGTTCGGACCCGGACTCGGACTCGGACTCGGACCCGGAATCGGACCCGGACTCGGACCCGGACTCGGACCCGGACTCGGACCCGGACTCGGACCCGGACCCGGACCCGGACTCGGACCGGGACTCGGACCCGGACTCTCACTCAGAGACCCGGACCTTGACCCGGAAAACCACTATGATACCTAAACTAAATAAACCACTATGATTACCTACCATAAAATGTGGGTATGATGATGCCAAACCCCTCCCGCTCCAGCTCCCGTACACCGCACCGCATGCGCCGTTAAGTGGGTTAGGTTAGGTTTGAACTGCGATCCTCACAGAACCGAACAAAAGTGGGTTAGGTTTGGTTAGAACTGCGAGTCTTACAGAAACGAAATGCTACTAGAAAAGTGGGTTTGATTAGGTTCGAACTGCGATCCTCACAGAACCGAACAAAAGTGGGTTAGGTTTGGTTAGAACTGCGAGTCTTACAGAAACGAAATGCTACTAGAAAAGTGGGTTTGATTAGGTTCGAACTGCGATCCTCACAGAACCGAACTGCTATCAGAGAAGTGGGTTAGGTTAGGTTAGGTTAGCCGAACCGAACTGCTATCAGAGAAGTGGGTTAGGTTAGGCTAGAACTACGACCCTTACGGAAACGAAATGCTACTAGAAAGTACTGGTTTTACCTCCTTTTCTACATAGTGCACCATCTACCATAATCTTTCACCGGGTCCCATGGAAGTCGGTTTTTTTTTCTTAAAAATTATGTATTGCTTTAATGCAATGGGTCCCATATAGACTTTTGATCATAAAAACAAACCTGATCGATTTATACCATAAATGAAAATTAGTCATCTAGCCTATTATTTACATTCTTTTGCTTTCATAAGCAATATTAGTTACTGATTTAAAATAATTTGGCCAAGTCCGAGATAGCTCGAGGCATTTAGTGTTCCGTACGGCTACCATCAGTTTGGCATTGACATAAACGATATCGTGAACGTAATTTACTTCCTATAGGTATATCTCTTTCGCACTAATATGTCAGTACGAGCGAGATGCATAGAAAGTAAATTACGTTCACGGCCACGGTAGCGTTTATGTCAATGCCAAACTGATGGTAGCCGTACCGCTCGCATCGTTACATTTTACAGAGGTCGTTTGCCTGTTTTTAGGATACCGTATTCAACTACACACACAGAACTATAGTACAAAGTGTCTAAGTGCGAAGGCGGAAGGCCGAGCTTTAGCAAAATGTCATCGCTTTAGCACAGAGCAATAGTACAAGTGTCTAAATGTGAAGGCCAAAGGCCGACCTCCGCGTAGCCCAAAGGCCCGAAGCGTCCAGGATGTCAGTGCTTTAACACAGAACAATAGTACAAGTGTCTAAATGCGAAAGTCGAAGGCCGAGCTCCGCGTAGGGCCGAAGGCCCGAAGCGTCCAGGATGTTAGTACTTAAACACAGAAAAATAGTATAAGTATCTAAATGCGAAGGCCGAAGGCCGAGCTCCGCGTAGGGCCGAAGGCCCGAAGCGTCCAGGCTGTCAGTTCTGTGTTTAACCACTGACATCTTGCAGGCTTCGGGCCTTCGGCCCTACGCGGAGCTCGGCCTCCGGCCTTCGTATTTAGACACTTGTATTAATTACCTGTGTTTAGAACTGACCTCCTGGATGCTTCGGGCTTTCGGCTCAATGCGACTTCAGCGTTTGGATCTTGCGACTTAGACACTTGTACTTAAAAATACTTGGAAAAGTTACGGGAGGCGCGCGTCTGACGGACGCTTCGGATCTTCGAATCGCTCCTTCGGCCTTTGCATTTAGTTAGATTCTTGTACTATTGCTTTGTGTTTGAATACCGAAGTCGAGCATCTCGCGAATGCTTGATGTATTATAATAATTTTTCTCCAATATGCTCGGAAATGTTCACCTTACTGTAGCAAAAATACTACGGGAAGTTCTTCGTTAATGTCAAACTCTAATTAAAAAACATCAAACTATCGCTGTCCTGTTCTAGCGGACGGGAAGTAAAAAAACACTACAGTAATAACTTATTACTGTAGTGTTTTTTTACTTTTTAATAATAAAAAACGCAAACGGCCAATTATTATTGCCGCGAGCCGCTTCTACACGACCCGATCAGCTATCATTTCACGTGTATGATCGTGCGAATACTGCTTAATAAAATCAAAGATTATTTATATATTTTTTTTAAATCTCATCCGTGTTCATAAAGCTTATATAGTTTGTCAAAGGACTTTCTCATTTCAAACATAGACAAAGAGAATCATACTATCTTTGTCTTACACTAGTACTAGCACCCAAAAGAAAAGGATGGGTATAGTTTTCCTGGTTCTTACTGACTGAAAAGTTGGTTTGACCAACTATATTGCACAATTATATTGAATGAACGAATACTGAATGGCAGAATAAGTTTGTAACTTTAACTTTTAAAAATTAATTAAAGAGGGAAATTGTTTTTGACATTTTGGATGTGAAGGTTTGATTTGAGTGATGCTTGATGGTTAAATAATAATTATTTTAGCTTATTTCCTCGCATGTTTGGAGAAAAGCACTATATATGCCTCGGCAGGAATAGCAATTCGTGGATTCGTCTTCTTTGTCGGACTCCGCTTCGCGTCGTCCGACAAAATCGAAACTCATCCACGAATTGCCCTTTCCCGGCCTCTGCAATAATGTACTATAGAGTAAGGCCAAGCGCGCACCACGATTTTTTGTCCTGCGATAATTTTGTCGCAGAAATGCAACGTATGTGTTTATATGTTAGTGCGCGCATATGCGACAAAAAAATCGCAGCGATTTTAAAATAGTGATTTGTCACATTTTTCCGCGATTGTTCGCGACGCGATTGTCGCAAAGTGAATTGCAGCATGCGGAGTTGTATGGCCCCGCGCGCACTATGATAATAAAATCGCAAACCGGCCGGACCTCAGTCGGCATTTCGCTCTCCAAACCCTAACATCTCGGCACCTGCATCTCCAATGGAGTCTCAAAATGAGACGCTAGATGTTGACCATTTAATTATGGAAATAGACGGGGATCACCTTTGTGTTATAAATGCAGCAATCGCATATTAAAGACACGTTTCATGACAAGCGACTGGTACGAAATCCATGTTGAGAATGAACAAATCGTCGACTTTTTCATCGCAGTGCGCGCAGTGAATTTTCTGCGATATATTACAGCGCGATTCTAAAATCGTGTCGTAAAAATTAATATCGTGGTGCGCGCTTGGCCTATAATATCTTAAATGTATACTCCTTCAATTTGAATTTAGAACTCATTATTATTTTTTATTTGATTTTGTTTCTAGTTCTATGCCATATATATAGACTTTAATATTATTTAGAACTGCTAAAAAACAAGATCGGCTTACTTTAAATATTTCGTCAATTTTACCTTTGTTTCTAAAAACTGTGATATTTAACTGTCATATAAATAAATAAATAAATAAATAACTATTAGGGAAACATCTTACATAGATCAACCTAGCCCCAAACTAAGCAAAGCTTGTACTATGGGTGCTAGGCGACGATATACATACTTATATACTATTAATGTCTTCCAAAATTATTTTCTCGTAACAGGACTGAGGGGCTACCGCGAAAACCGAAATTCGCAATTTGCGGGGATCTTTCTCTTTTACTCCAATGAATTAGAGTGACAGAGAAAAATGCTCGCAATTTGCGAACTTCTATTTTCGCGGTTATAGCCCTGAATCTTGTTGCTCACCGATCCGTTCAAAAATATACATAAGTACTGAATATAATTAATAGATATTATAATTATACAATTAATACAGAAATGTAATGGTACTTAATGAAAAGGAATATTGTGTATATTGTTTCGACGAATCAGATACTCTCAATAAAATCTATAGGTACATGAGGCCAAAGCTGTTCATAAATATTAAATGACTTTATTATCTCTATACGCCTTACTAACTCTATGTGTCCTATTGTGGAAAAAAAAACACAACGACAGCCAAGAACGGAATTCTTAATTTGAATTTTTCTGATTTTTGAGATGCCTATTAGTCCATTGGTTGGAAAGCCCGTTCGATATTGACACTTATTTGCAATATAATAAGGTCGTATTTTGTAGATCTCTCTCATACTTAGAGTAGGCTATTCAGATAAAATTAAATATCCCACAAAAATAAGCAAGCAGAATTAATTTTTTTTTTTGAATTTTTTATTTATTTAAAGACAACAATGGCCCAAAATGGTTAGTAACAATTAAGATTAAAGACTAAGTGTTAGTGGAACATAATCATAAATAAACAAACACACACAGACAGCAATAACAATAATATTCACCTAGTAGCGGTTAAAACACGCTCAAAATGCCGCATTATAGGTGAGTCGTATCGGCCCGCTACAGTGGCCAGGATGGGGTTGGAGCTGGCCCGCACTCTGCAGAGCAACGAGGCAGTTCTCTTGCGTATTATGGCATAATAGTCATCCGTGCGAGCTTGTGCAAACATGCCCGATGCGCTGCAGAAACGGGACAGCCCCAACAACATCCTGAAACCATTATTATATTGGACGCGCAGGGAACTGATAGTCTTCTGCGCATAACTAATCCAGAGGCTGCACGTGTAGAAAACCTGGCAATAGGCTTTAAATAACGTTATTTTTACCTGTTGGCTACACCGTGCAAACCTCCTTATTAGCATGTTGCATCGGACTGCCAGTGCCCTGCGGTCCCTTTCTATATCTAATTGGTCTTTAAGGTCGTCGGTGATATAGTGTCCAAGATACTTAAATGTATACACGCGCTTAAGGTTATTATTATTAAGTTTTATGGCAGGTACACTTTCCGGTAGCTTACCCCCGACGGCCTTAAATACCATAAATTCGCTTTTCTTAGCGTTATACAGTAAGCCATGTTTACTTACGTATTCTTCGCATACGCTTAGTAGTTTTCTCAACGCCCTGACCGTTGGACTGAGCAGCACCATGTCGTCCGCGTAGCTGATATTGTTGACACTAACATCATCAACTCTGCATCCTACCGTAGTGCTGCTCAATCCCTCGATCAGGTCGTTAACGTACAGGTTGAAGAGCTTGGGGGAGGTTATACCCCCCTGCCTCACCCCACACTCCAACCTGTACGACTGAGAAAACCTACCAGCCCATCTGACGCTATTGCTCTGGTTAAGGTACCAGTATTGAAATATTCGGAGTAGTTCCGCCGGTACTTTTTGCTCCCTTAACTTATTCCAAAGGACATCGTACGACACAAGGTCAAATGCCCTGGATAAATCCAGGAAGCAGGCGTATATAGGTGTCTGACGCTCAGTGTAATACTGTACCGTGTGTTTTAAACTTAGGATTGCACTTTCCGTGGATAGACCCGGGCGAAACCCGAACTGCGCATAGTGTAAGTTTAAATGCTTCCCAAGTTGTGCGTCCAGTAGGCTATCCAGTACCTTAGCCAGCACAGCAGCAAGCGAGATGGGCCGGTAGTTGGACTTACTAGAAACATCGCCAGTTTTATCTTTGAGAATAGGCACAACAATGGTCTTCATTAGGTCATGGGGTAGGTATGAGTGAGACATGCACAAAGAATAAAATTTAGCCAGAACTGCATAAAGCTGTTTGCCCGCAAACTGTAAGTGTTCTATACTGAGCCCGTCGTGGCCCGGTGACTTTCCTCTGGTCATTTTTGTGATCACATGTTTGACCTGTTCAGAGGTAAAACGAACAAGGTCCGACTCACGACAGGCCCCGTCATCAACCCCTTGCTGCGCTGGGCCTAATGGAGATTCTATTTTAAAATGACCAACAAACATGTTAGCAATGGATTCCGGCTCACTTACTTGTCCGACGCTCACGGGCACGCCAGGCTGACCATCCAGTTTCTTAACGGCCTTCCAAAATTGTTTGAATTTTTTAGAGCTATGATGCGACACTAAGATATCTAACTTAATTTGCTCTTGATGATTTTGGCACCATTTCAACTTGCTTTTGAATATTTTTTATATTAAACTTTGTGTCAAAGACATAAGTCATAAATTTCAATGCCAAAGTTTTAACTAAGGATGTTTCTCGCCTAATATGAATTGACCAGTGTAAGCATCAGTTAGCTAGCCCTAAGCAACCAAAGGTCAAGCTGCAGTTGAAAAACTAATGAAGATAAAGTTACGCTGATAATTTTCCCGCCGTCTCCATGCTTCTTTAAGTTGGGTATTGACTGGTCAGCTGCCTGTTAGCTATAGTTTTCGCGAAAATCGCCAGGACAGAGGTGAAAATTTTTGTATGAAAACTTGCAACTTTAAATGCATTTTTTGACGAATCTATTGCAGTCTAAAATGAAGTCAAAATCAGTCCATCGACTCAATTTTTTGCAAGCTTTCTAATGGTACCCCACACGATTCTTACAAATGAAAAAAGTTTCAGCCTACCCCTCTCAACCCCCTAAATTTCCCCCTTTAATAAGAAATAAGCAGTTTTGACTTATTTACAATATGAGTGGTGGTAATTGCTATAACTGTTCCAAATTTTAGGTATCTATGTCAAACGGTGTCTGAGAAAAACGTATTTAACTGATTTGCAAGACCGAAGTGATCCCATAAGTGTTCCGTAAACAAAGTTTTGTACGGAACACTAATAAACAAAGTTTTGTACGGAACACTAAAAAACGTTTTTCAATTAAGAGACACTTCAATATCGCGTAGTCTTTTTGTAATGTAAAAAATACGAACTATATATGTATTATGAAAGTCATCCATGTGATGGTTTTTGTTTTATCAATATTTAACTAATATAGGTATAATTTTTTTGTTATTTAATAATGTTCAGTCTTATTTCTTAACTACCTATGTATTTTCTCCGAGTGAATTATAACAGTTAATGAGACATAGTTATTCAGTGCTAATTTACAATTTACAACGATTTATAACGATTCATTCACGAGTAAACAATTTACTAACTTGCTCATGAAGTCAATTTATCTAATCACCTTAGCGATAAGGGTCGTGGGGAAAAGTTACTGTTAAATAGTTTTGCCTATCTACTTCACAATATCTGTCTCTGATAACATACGACTGATAGAAACAGGACAAGTGCGAGTCGGACTCGCCCACCGAGGGTTCCGTACTTTTTAGTAGGTATTTGTTGTTATAGCGGCAACAGAAATACATCATCTGTGAAAATTTCAACTGTCTGGCTATCACGGTTCGTGAGACACAGCCTGGTGACAGACGGACGGATGGATGGAAGGACGGACAGCGGAGTCTTAGTAATAGGGTCCCTTTTTATCCTTTGCCTTATCCTTCGCCGGAACCCTAAAAAATTGTGTAAACATCGAGGCAACCTGTGTCTATTAAAATTACTCGACTCCTGAAGGAGGTTTATGTTTTTCGAACGTCTTAAAGAGGGCGAAGTGCGCCTGCCTTGTAGGTGCGTCTACCCTATAGGTATCGATATATACACGGTGTAACATGAGTAAACCGAATAATTTTAACAGCGTATTCCTGATCATATTTAGAGCCAAAAATGTCCTTTAAACTTTTTTGAAATTCGCCTAGTTTCAGAGATATTATTAATTTAAAAAAAAAACAAGTTTTTATTGTTACATAGTGTAAAAGGCCTTTTTGATGGTGATGTTGCTGCTATGAGACGTAGTCTAAATATCCTTATTGATAGATGTCAAAAAGTGACAAGCAACACTTTGCAAAAAGTAGGTTCTGGGTCATTCCATAAGAAACGCTACCAAAAGGTTAAAAAATGAAAACTGGTTTAAGAAGTCAAAACTAACCTATTTCCATAGAAAACATACCGAACCTTCATGTCACAAAAAATAACCGAAAAAAAATGTTTTTTTATGGTAGCTCCTGTACAAAAAAAATATTTTAAATTTTTTTTTGCATTTAATCCTGTGATGTGGGGTGTCGTTGGATAGATCTTTCAAAATGAATAGGTGTCACCATCAACAAGTTTTTGATTAAGTGAATATTTTCGGAAATATTCGCATCGAAAGAAAAATAATTATGATATCTTCGAGAAACAGTTTTTATTGTTAAGATAATGTATTTTAAAATAATTCAGCATTTATTACTTATATTTTTAATCGAATTTATTAAAACGACAATAATTTCAATAAAATGAGCCATAATTTCGTATAAATCTGTCTTAATTTCGTACTCGTAACACCCGAAACGAATCATGAGTAACACCCGAAACAGGTAATTTATTTTATTAAAATTAAATAAGAAGTGATACTAAGTGTTACTTCAGTGTTTCAGTAGACTATACTAAATATTATTACTTGACATAAATAAAACTGGAGCTTACTTGATAAAATTCGCTTAATTATGCATTTTGGTACTGATGGTCAGAAGGTATAGGCCAATTCGCGTAACGCCCGAAACAGCTACTTTTTAGTGATTCTCTCGTTATTTCTCTTCTCTCTCTTCAATCGGTCCCTCATTGCTGAGGATCGTGACTCCGTTTGATTCCGTCAACTAGTTGTCTCCATCGGTCCCGTTCTGTAGCTTGGTGGAGTGCGTCGCTGACAGGTATTTTTAGTTCCTCCGCTATTTGGTCCGACCATCGTTTGGGACTTCTACCCCTAGGCCTTTTTCCCTCTATTTTACCGGTCACGATAAGGCGTTCCAAATTGCTGGTATCCCTGCGTGCAACATGGCCAAAGTACCGCAATATTCGTTGCAAACAGGTTGTGGATAGACGTTGAGTCTTTTCTATTGTTAATTATTTTAGAATAGATATGTTGGTGCGGCGGGCCGTCCATGGTATTCTTAGCATACGTCGCCAGCACCACATCTCAAAAGCGTCGATTCTCTGTCTATCAGCGGCTTTGAATGTCCACGTCTCTGTACTGTATAGAGCAATGGAGAAGACAAGGGTGCGGACCAGGTGTATTTTAGTCCGGTGGCTAATATTACGGTCTCTCCAAACTTTGCTCAGTTGGGTCATTGCAGACTTTGCCATGCCAATCCGTCTCCGTATCTCAGGTTCGCTACTTCCTTTGTTGGTAATCAGTGAGCCAAGGTATTGGAACTGGGTTACGGTTTCGTAGTCACGTAGGAGATTGGTGCGTTGGATAGCTGTGAAACGGTCAATGATCATGAGCTTGGTTTTAGATTTATTAATAGCAAGTCCCATTTCCATACTGATGGTTTCCAGTTTGTGAAGCAACTCCGCCATTTCATTTTCCGATGATGCGAAAAGGGTGGTATCATCCGCGTACCTGAGGTTAGATATCTTTACTCCGCCTACCTTTATGCCACCTTCCCAGCCATCTAGAGTTTGTCGCATTATGTGCTCTCCATAAATATTAAAAAGGATGGGAGATATCACGCATCCTTGGCGAACACCCTTATGGAATTTGAAACGGCCTGATGTTAAATCTCCCACAGTCACAGTGCCGTATCCTGACTCATACAGCTTGCGGACTAGCATTACGAGGTGGTCTGGTACACCTGTCTCAGAAAGAACTTTCCACAGTTTCTCCCACTTAACACAGTCGAAAGCCTTTTGGTAATCCACAAAACACATGAAAGTTGGGGTGTTATATTCATAACACTTTTCTATTATAAGCCGAAGGTTTAGGATTTGCTCTCTGGTGCCCCTCTCTTTCACAAAACCGGCTTGTTCTTGGGGTATTTGCCAGTCTAGGTAAGATCTTAGTCTCGCGTTGATGATGTAAAGCAGAATTTTACTGGCGTGGGATATTAGTGCAATGGTTCTGTAGTTATTACAGTTCCGTACCGAGCCTTTTTTGTGAAGAGGAAGAATAGAGGAGTGTACCCAATCAGATGGCCAATCTCCGGTCTGCCATATCTTACTACATAAATTATGCAGACATATTATTCCATTTGGGCCCAATCCTTTCAACACTTCCGCTGTTATTCTGTCAGGTCCTGGTGCTTTATTGTTCTTAAGCTTCCGGATTGCGGCTTCAATTTCTGATCGGAGTATGTAGGGCTCCTCTTCCACCACGACTTCGAGAGATAGAGTAGATTGGGGTTGGGGTATTTGGTCCTGATAGAGTTCCTCACAATATTCCCTCCATCTCTCAGCTATTTTGGCAACTTCATGTATAGGGTTCCCATTTTTGTCCTCTATCACCCAGGAAGATGGTTTAAATTTCCGCGTTATTTGCTTGACCTTACGGAAGAGATCAGCAGTTTGATATTTGTCTGCGTGGTGTTCGATTTCAGTACAGATGTCTTCAAGAAATTGATTTTTGTCTCTTCTACATTGTCTTTGAATTGTACTGGTGAGTTGTGAGTACTCTCCCACGAATTTTTCAGATCTTACGCCACATTTAAGTTCCTTACGTAAATTTATATTAGACCAAACCTCTTCTGACATCCAATCCTTTTTGTCTATGGGTTTTTTGGTCATAGAGTTAAGTGTCTTAACGATTTTCTGGCTAAACTGCTGCCATTGCTCTTCTGGATTCATCTGTGCTACTTTAGGGGCTAATTCCGCTAGTTCTGGTTCCGTATGTTTTTGGAAGAAATCATATTCCAGTGCTGAGAGTCTAGTTAAAGGTTTTTCTTTCTTCCTGCATGATTTTAGCCGTACTCGTATGTCTGCCACTAGCAGTTGATGGTCAGAGCCACAATCCGCACCCGGGAAAGTCCTAGTGTTTGTTACCGCTGATTTCCATCTATTTGCAATCGTGATGAAGTCTATCTGATTGCGGTAACGGTCACCAGGAGAGGACCATTCGCTTGTGGTGTTTAAAACTGGTGTTAGTTATGGTCAGATTATTGCTTACACAGAAATCAATGAGCATTTCACCCCTTTCATTTCTGGTGCCTAGTCCATATTTCCCAAGTATGTGACGGATGTGGTCATCCTGTTCAGTGTTCCCTATTTTCGCATTCCAGTCTCCTTGAATCATTAGAATCTCACGTTTAGAGATGTTATTTCTCTTATACTTTAATAATGTGCGTACAGGAAAGGAAAATATTATCAAAGTAGTAGATGAATCAATAGTTATAACCTCCTAGTTCCTGTTACAATATCGAATAAAACCTTATTTTATGAGTTCAAGTGTAACACCCGAAACGGTGGAATGACCCTTCTACGAAAAAAAAAAATGTAAAAATCAATTTTAAGTGACAAGTTTACCAATAACATTTATTTTTTATGTAAATACATTCAAAAAATTGAAAAAACAAAACAAAAAAAAATTTTTTTTTGGCGAAATTGACCTAAATTCATATTACATTTTTTACTTCTTTTGACCTCAGAAATTCGTGGTTAAAATTATTCGGTTTCCTCATGTTACACCGTGTATATGTATATACTTACCTATATTTAGGTAGGCGCACTTCGCCCCCTTCACTGTTTTATTCTGCGACACGCCCTACTGCCTACCATTTGACTGATTAAATTTTTAGCAACCGTATTGTGATCTAAAGCGCTACTACTTTTCAAAAGCTCCGCTCTCTGAGCTCACTGCACCTTAACAATATTTCACTGTTGTCAAATCGTAGGTTACGTATTAGTATAAAAATATATGTTGATCATTGATTTCAGAAAGCGTTCATAAACTTAAAATCGTGCATGGAGGGCCTGGTAGTGACGAGCGAGCTGGAAAAAGAAATCGAGGCAGCTAAACCTAACGGCAAAATGGACGAGGTCTTTAAGAAGTAAGTACCGATTATACTATACAATACAATACTAATACTCTTTATTGCACACCTCATTACAGAAAACAATACAAATAAAACAGAAAAGAAGAGGTTAAACAACACTATTACGCATATCTATCCGTCAGACCACCGGTCTGGCCTTGTGGGTGGTGACCCGAGCTGCCTATGAAGCCGATGGTCCTGGGATCGAATCCCGGTAAGGGCATTTATTTGTGTAATGACCAGTAATGACACAGATATTTGTTCCTGACTCATTGTTGTTTTCTATGTATATAAGTATTTATGTATTATATATATCGTTGTCTAAGTACCCACAAGCCCCACAACATAAGCCTTCATGAGCTTACCGTGGGGCATAGTCGATTCGTGTAAAAATATCCTATAATATTTTTTAAAATATGTTCTCACTACGTACTGTTGTTACGTATGTCTTCTGTTGTTGTCACTATTATGCAGCGAAATGATATACATGGAAGTATTCTGTCCGCTCAATTATGACCCAACGCAACCTACCCCGCGATAGGCGGTACTTACAAACTGCTCGATTGGCAATCTCAGTACGCGACCGAGATGACAGTCAGTGACAAATGGCTAAATTGATTTATAAAAACAACGTTTTTGTAATAAAAATATATTCATGTGTCGTGAAGTGGTGCAGAAGTTATTTTAGTTCATACCAAGGGCAATGGAATCACTTTTCACTTGTAGTAAACAGATAACTTCAGTAAAATTTGGAAAAAACATGACGATTTGTTTTCAATACTACCGTGCTAAGCTAAAACGTAACAACTGCATACGACTTTCATGACAACATACGACTTTTTAAATTGCGAGAATAATAGGGATGGTGTTATGCCAAATGAAGTAGACTATTTTATTAACTTGTGTTTGGTTTAGGTATTTTCTATATAAATTCCTTCTTACAGATTTGTATTTTCCTTTTTTATTTCATGAGATGGAGCTATAAAAAAATACCTAGTTATTTCAAATTAATAATCAAATTTGGTATTGCCATTTTACATTACTTTCCATTCAGATTCCCACAAGATGCTATTCGCAGAGAACTATGGAAAAAAGCGTCCAATTAGAGAGACATGAAATTGAGTGGATGCCTGGCAAGATATCTAGAATGGTGTACTTTCGTTTGGGCCAAATACATTTCGCCAAATTTCACTTCCCAATAAACTTATCGCAATAGTTTCATTTCCCAAAGAAACCTTTAGCAAAGTTACACTTCGCATATAATTTATTTGGTCAAATTATCATTTGGCATGATTTTACTTTGTCAAATGTTATTAGGACAAAAACTTATTTAGCAAACGTTTTTTATTGTCTAATATTATATTCCAAAAAGACATGCTGCGCCGACCCCAAGTGAATGGAACAAGGGCAAGAGAATGATGATTATATTACAATGAAGTATTTGAACAAATTAAATTATAATTATTTATTATTTTTCAGTTGATGATTATATTCCAAAAAGATGTTTGGTCAAAATTGTCACTTCGCAAATTTGACAAATAAGCATATCTACTTAAAGTTATTTTTGTTATGTTAATATAGGTACGTTAAATTCTACGTAATTTGGGTGGGTTGGGTTAGGTTTGAACTGCGATCCTCACAAAACGGAACTACTATCAGAAAAGTGGGTTAGGTTAGGTTAGAACTGTGACCCTCACAGAATCGAAATGCTATTAGAAAAGTGGGTTAGGTTAGAACTGCCGTCCATACAGAAACGAAATACTGTGTACTAGAAAAAGGTCATCGAAGTGGATTAATTAATTTAATAGAATAACGAGATGTAAAAAAAATTGCATGTCATTTTAGACTAAAATGTGGTTTAAAAATTGGTAGTTATTTACAATTTTTTGGGTTACAATTATTACTTTGGTGTTATTTGCTTTAATAGAATAGCAAGATGTAACAAATTTGGTTATCATTTTATATTAAAATGGAGTATTAATTTTAGTGATCATTTACTACATATTTTTGAGGAATGTTTTTTTTGACGTTGCATTTTACTATGTACATATATGTAATGATCAGCTAAATACCAGACAAATAAATTCCGCAGCCTCCTCTCTATTGGTACCTATGTAAATTGTATGCCATGCAATGTTTTGGGACATGTAAGTTATGCTTAATGATACATTTGACTAAATAATATTTGGTAAAATGAAACTTGTCCAAGTAATTATTTGCTAAACAATAACTTGCCAAAAAAGACTATTGCTAACTGAAAATATGCGATAAATTGTTTTGCCGAACATTTATTTGGGAAATGATAATTTGGGAAACATAGTTTGGGATGTGATACTTTGGGAAACGTTTTTGGGCCATTCGTTAGTAAACCATCTAGAATATGTTCTATTCATGAGATATAACCCGTGAGATAATCATACCCGGTCTCCTATATGTAGATACATTTTTCCTATCATGCTTTCACTGAATTAATTTAACAAATGCACACAGAAAAGAGCGGCAAATTTAGAAAATGTAAGCGCACGAACGGCTGTGGTCCCATACAAAATTTTCATTTTGCACCTTTTTGTACTGACAAACTTGCTTGACCGGCTATATACATATAAAATATTCTGAACTGAAAGTGGGGATTTATTGTGACTCCGCCTGTTCAAATATTTTTGACCCGATTCTTGTACCCATGTAAATTTTGCAGACTGTATAGCCAGTCCGATTTCTAAGATCAAGTTCGCCATACATTTACTGTGGCGTACTTGATCTTAGAAAAACGGACAGACTATACCTGAACGTGACTTCGCACTGCCATACAGATAGATAATAAAATATACAAAATACTTATTATAGTGGAATACATTTATACAACAATGATATATATTTACTTATGTTGAGTTAGTCTGTCATGTCATAACAACATTTTAACTAGTTATCTTTTAATCTGCATTAAATTATTATACGTGAATTATTTGACTGGTTCTTCACTGTATGGCATAAACCTATCCCTGTCCAAGTCATATTCTAATCAAATATGAACCGCGAACTCTAAGCGGCCAGTACGTACAGCAAGAAGGTTATTAGCGGATTAATGTCGCTGATTGGTAGTTATTGACATTATATGCATTTCATCTACACTTAGCTATGTACCATTAGAGTAATAAAGATGACTCTTATTTTGTTTACCAGCTTTGATTACAGGCTCTGTAAACGCGTCGTCCTATTTGAATGTAGGCGTAATTGTGTGTGTGTGCTAATTTGGCCCGAGAATTTGAACGGTAATGTTCCTAAAGGCGGTTTCCATACTAAATATATGCGTTCACTGCTATTATGTATATGTTTTCATCGGTTTTTATACATCTTAGCACCTTAGCAGGTGCTAATTGTACAAAAAGGTAGTGAATCAACAACCGACTGTATAATTGTATATGATTTTAGTGCAAAATGTAACCACCTTGACTTCACTTGTGTGCGTGACCTCCGCTGCCTATACTTTATATTTAATTCTACGACCATGTTTATTTACTTATTGATAAGTTAGATCTTTATTTAGATTTTTTAAATTCTTATTACACGAGTGCTAATTGCTCACGAAAAGTGGAACTGTTATTTTACAGGTCTTTTCCGACTTAAGCTATTGAAAAGAGGGAATTCCATATAACCAACCATCTCCGTTATGAGGCCGGTATTGATATTAGTCGCAAAAATGTAAAATTGATAAATTTAGTCGATGAAATTCTACACTTTTTGTTACCTAATAGAAATAACACAAGATACTACGAGATATTACGATGGATATATTACGTAACAAAAGGTGTACAATTTCAACGACTAAATCTATAAATTTCATATTTCTGCCCTAAAATCGTTACCAGCCTCTTAAGCTATGACTTAGGAAATGTTCAGACAGAAAAAAATCTGAAATTTTGATCGAGTCTTGTTTGATTTCAGATATTGTGCCAAAAAGCCCCAGTTTAAGGACTGTTTCAAAGACGCGGTGGAGGCCGCCAGACCGTGCTTCTCGAGCGACGAACAGAAGAACTTGAAGATAGTGTACAACGTCACCGAACAGCTGGCAGAGTTCGTCTGCTTCAAGGATGGCGACAGGATCGCGCGTGCGTATATTAAATAGACAATTCAAGGACTGTTTCAAAGACGCAGTGGAGGCTGCCAGACCGTGCTTCTCGAGCGACGAACAGAAGAACTTGAAGATAGTGTACAACGTCACCGAACAGCTGGCAGAGTTCGTCTGCTTCAAGGATGGCGACAGGATCGCGCGTGCGTATATTAAATAGACAATTCAAGGACTGTTTCAAAGACGCGATGGAGGCCGCCAGACCGTGCTTCTCGAGCGACGAACAGAAGAACTTGAAGATAGTGTACAACGTCACCGAACAGCTGGCCGAGTTCGTCTGCTTCAAGGATGGCGACAGGATCGCGCGTGCGTATATTAGATAGACAATTCAAGGACTGCTTCAAAGACGCAGTGGAGGCCGCCAGACCGTGCTTCTCGAGCGACGAACAGAAGAACTTGAAGATAGTGTACAACGTCACCGAACAGCTGGCAGAGTTCGTCTGCTTCAAGGATGGCGACAGGATCGCGCGTGCGTATATTAGATAGACAATTCAAGGACTGCTTCAAAGACGCAGTGGAGGCCGCCAGACCGTGCTTCTCGAGCGACGAACAGAAGAACTTGAAGATAGTGTACAACGTCACCGAACAGCTGGCCGAGTTCGTCTGCTTCAAAGATGGCGACAGGATCGCGCGTGCGTATATTAAATAGATAATTCAACTTTCTTACAAGCTTTTACATAACTTGCAGTGTTTGGACTTTGTATGTTTCAAGTTTCGTATGTAAAATCTTGCAAGCTTAATTAGATCCACTTCTCATTTGCGATTGAGCTGAAACATCAAATGCATCGACAGTTTGAAAAAAGAAATTGATTTGACTAAGCCGTCAACTAGGTAGTTGACGGCTACCTATAGTTCGTTTTTTTTAGCATTAGAAAGAACTCCACAGAAGTAAGCGTACAGTTTTTATCAGGCTCTTTAATTGTTAATAATGATTGAATTATCTAATGTAGCACGGTCAATACATATAATTTACTTCGAATTATTACCGCTAAAATTGCCGGATTTGGAACCACACGCTTACTTCTGCGAAGTTCTTTCTAATGCTAAAAAAAACGAACTATAGACGGCGACTAGGTAGCGAGGTCGCTAAGGGCTCATTTAGACGATGCGCGGACTCGTATGCGAGTTTCATTACATTGCGGGTTTTGATCGGTCGGTTGAATTGGACGTAACCAACAGTCCGCAATGTAGCTAAAATCGCATGTGAGTTCGCGCGCCGGATAAATCAGCCTATCTAATGAGTATACTTGTCTATTGTCAGTGTTCATCGCGGAGGGCGGCATCGACTGCATGCAGGCACAGCAAGAGGCCATCCAGAACTGCACCAACGAGTCCTTCGGCGCAAACGTGCAGCTCAGCGCCAACATCTCAGCTGAATCCATCCCCGAAATCAGATTTTCTGTAAGAAAATAATTTCTAGAAATTTCTGCCTCTCTATCATTCTTGACCTTTCCAAGTTTAAGGAGCGACTTTGTGAGTATTTATTTTATCTTTGCATTTGTTCTCTTAACAGCTTTGGTAGACTTGGAACACTTGAGGGGTTATTCATTTACGAAACCAACTGTCCTCTAGAATACTAGGCGAGACTATGTCTCTTACGGGACTATTAGACTTGGTCCCTGTTTGCGTCCGTATATAAATACATACACAAACTTTGTCCTTTTTACTAAAAGGTTTACCAAATATGACACTAAAATCGTTAGATGGCGCTGAACCTGTCGATTCGTACATCTTGCTAATTAAATTCCTATCGGATTTGTATATAAGGGTCGGGAAATATTTTGTCTGGATATTGTCTCCTCAGATTCTCCTAATAGCAGTTGTAAACCATTTATATAACATATTCCAGAATAAGGAGTGCGGGCAGCTAACCGAGCTGCAGCACTGCGTGGTGCGCAAGCTGGAGACGTGCGAGCAGCCCACCACCGCCAACATCGTGGAGTCGCTGTTCAAGTTCATCCGCAAGGCCACGCCCTGCAAGGAATTCACCGTGAGTCTTTTACCACATGCTAGCACTTTTACCCTAAGCACAGAACAAGGAGTGCGGGCAGCTAACCGAGCTGCAGCACTGCGTGGTGCGCAAGCTGGAGACGTGCGAGCAGCCCACCACCGCCAACATCGTGGAGTCGCTGTTCAAGTTCATCCGCAAGGCCACGCCCTGCAAGGAATTCACCGTGAGTCCCTATTTTAGCCCTTTTATACCGTGGGAAAGAACCCTAGCCACTGAACATTCCGTTTTTTGCGGGCACGGTTTTCTGCAGGATCCCGTTTTTAATTATACTCGTACGTGCTAATATAGTAACGTTAACACGAGCATTCTGTTTGCGGGATACTGTACGTATACTACTAAAACGGGATCCTGCAGAAAACCGTACCCGCAATAAACGGAATATTTTGTGGGTGACGCCTTCTCCATAAAAACTTAGCCCTGTTTTTCTCTCGGGATATGACACTATGTAAAATATGTATACCTAAAGCCTATTTTTTTATTCCGTAGACTTAAATGACATTTCCTAGTATGAACATAAAATGTCATTTCATAGTATGAAATGTCATTTTAGAGTCTGTGCGGAAAGAGAAGAGTCGTGGAATGTATGGGGCCCAATACATTTCACAACTCTTCTCTTTCCGCACAGACTCAAGTCTACGGAATAAAAAAATAGTCTATACACAAAGCTACGTCCCTTCGTGTCAAAATATTTTACAATTAACGTGTAAAGATATTTTTGAATAATTATGTCAGTAATACAATAGCCAAAGAGGAAAATGTGGACTACGTTTGTATGGAGAAGCCGTACGCACTATCCTCTTAAGAACCTAAACTCCTTAACCAATGGGTTGGCAAACTTTGGAGAAGAGCCAACAGTAACCAAGTTAAAAAAAAAGCCACACATATAGATTTCTAAGAGCTCAGGTGCGAACATTTTGGGTGGTCCAATAGCCGCGGTTTACCGCTTTTTCCCTAACCTAAAACTAAGTAATCTAATCCTACTAATTAGCAGTCACAATGCACTGTATTTTTACCCCTGATAATACAATGATAGTTTATTTGCCCAATCTACTATCCGACATCACTAACACTACTAACTACTGATATTCCCTTTAACCAGGAACAGCAAGCTAGCCCAAGGAGCGGTACTGTTGTAAGTAATTTGTGTTGTGCTTTTTTGTACATGTGTTAGTGAAATTTTGATTGTCGACAGTTCATACATAAATGCGTGGTTCAAATTGGTACTGTGTGCGGCTTTCAATGATAAAATACCTTAATGAGTTAAGCGATTGCAATTTCAACCTTGTGAATTAGAGAAGATGGTAGCTATTTGTGTGCATTTTTTTAGTTGCTATTATTCGTTACGAGCATTTATTTGTCACTTGTCAAGAATTTTTTTTGTTCCTGAGCTTTGGATACCTTGTATGTGCCTAAGTATGTATTTATTTGTTTGAGTAGGTATGTATATTGTCGCCCATAGTGCAAGTTTTGCTTAGTTTGTGTCTAGGTCCACAAGTATTAGTAGTAATATGCTCGATGTATCAAATACCCATATAACAGCCTGAAATTTTACTTTTTGGACTGATTATTATTTAAGAAGCTTGTGGTAGGCTTATGCTGTTTTTGTTTTAGTTGTTTTTTATTCAAGTTTAAGTTTTCTATGCCAGTGTATAAGTGTGCTATTGTGTTTCAATTAACAAAAAAATAGTACATTATTGTCGAGGCTCGGAAGTAGCTACTTGCAGGCTGAGGATTCGTTTTAAACGGACGACCTTGGGAGTCCGTTTAATTGAATCCGAAGCCAGCTAGTAGCCTTCTAGCCGAGTCATATATAGTGCTTTTCTCAAAAATGGTGCAAGAAATATAAATATCATAGAAATAATTTACAAAAGCAACATTCTTACGTATACATTTTCAAAGAAAAAAGCCCTTGCCGGCTTTTTATTTTTTAATAAAAAAATAGTAGTGTATTTTTCTGCCGAAAATACGCCAACCTATTTGAGACCGCTAAATAGTCGCGGTACTAATCATCTGCTTGGCTGTTTAATGGGCCTGTGCCTTCATTTGATATGGCCATTTCAACTTTTAAAAAGTTTGGAACTCGACAAATAATGGAATTTGTATGCAACATTGCAGTCCCAAAATCGAGACTGCAATGTTTATAACTTTTTAATTTTTGACTGAGCATAAACTACGCGCTTCGCGACCAATTTTTTAGACGGCAAAGTCGACTTTGCCGTCCATTTTTGAGAAAAAAATCTTTTTTATATGTTGGATGCCTGTATGTACCGACCTTAATGTGTAATTTTCTCTACTTTTCCTCACTATAAAATTGTATTTCAGGATGCTGCTACTGACAAAAACAAGCCTGGCTCGGCTAACGGGCTCGCTGTGACGTCACTCACTCTTGCAATGGCGGCAGCTACTCTTCTGGTCTAACTATCACTTGTATTACTGGGAGCCCGGAATACATTACTTTAGTGTAGTAGGCTTGTCCAAAAGACGGAAACAAGTAGGTATATTATTAAAGATGCGCCTAAACGGACCGCATAACCACCACCACCACTTAAAGCTGTAACAGACAGCCGTACCGGACAGCGAACTTGGTCCGGTCCGAGCCCTGGTCCGTTAAGGACGCAGCTAAGCAGTAAGCGAGAAAGAGAAATTTTGACCGGACCAAGGTCGCGGTCCGGTACGCCCGTCTGTTACAGCTTTTATATGTGACCAGCAATATAATTAGTCCGATATTGCTGTGAAATGTTGGTCGCTTACACTCCGTGAAAGAGCTTCCATTGCTTATAGAACAACGACATACATATCTTTACACAATTTTTGTGTGCCAATTGCAGACCCCTGCAGTTTTAAATCACTTAAGAAGTGCGATTTAGCTGGTGATTAAAAATAGTTTAGTAAGTGTAGATGGATTATACCAATATTCGCGCTGGCAGCCAACTGAATTTCTACGTTTAAAACTAGATACATAGTACGTGAAACGTATAGAGCGCTTTTGCCTCAATTTTTGCAATAGTTTTGGAAGTAATGTACCTATAGTTATATTTTTAGGGGTTAAACTGAGCTTAAAGCGTAGTTTGTACGCGGTAGTAAGTCTAGGGCTTAAGTAACAGCTCCTGATTTAAAATAGAAGTTGTACAACGGACCTGAGGGTCCTGAGACTAATTTGTACAAATAATACATGAATACATCGAATGATTTCTTAAAAATGCCAAAAAATGAATTTAAGGGTAATATTCCATTTCTGACTGCAGCTGCACTACTAGTAAGAAACGCGTCGGAGTTATAATCAATTTCCATAGTAAAATGAATGGCAGTGCTGCTGTCGTTGGAAATGGACTGTCACCTTAAGGCTATTTCGGTTGTGAGTGTTGTGACAAAAATGTGTACATTCCATTTTGTTATCTTATTTAGTTTTGGTTTGTGGCAAGTATTGACATTTGTCTTTAAATCATTAATGTCCAATATATACGTCCAATCAATATTAATACATATTTCTTTGTAATGCGAGGAACATTATACAATGTACAGTCAGCAGCAGAAGTTGCTAAGCGGACCAGGTGTTCAAAATTATCTTGACGCGACTTTATTGTTAAGAGAATAAGAGCGTGTCAAGGTAATTTTGAACACCTAGCCCGCTTAGCAACTTCTGCTGCTGACTGTATACTTAACTGTCCTTACTGGAATGACTGATGGCTTGTAATGTGGCTCATTTTTTTCAATTTTTTTAATCATTTATATTGTTTGAAATAGTCTTTAAGAAATGTATTTCTTATATTTTTTTATTGATTTACATTGCGATTTTTTATATTTATTATTTCGTCAAATGTGTTAAAATATAATTTTTTGTTAATATTTTAAGTATATTGCTCAATTAATTGCTTTAAGAACTTCATTATTACCTTATCTTTGGGTTGGTGCTTTATTAACTGTCATTTAAGTCGTAAAACCGAATGGTAGAAAAATTAGTTTAATCATTTCGTACAATTTACTTGCATATACATATTAATGATAATGACATGTTACAGTTTGTCCTATATGTATACCGTCAATTATATCATTAGGCAGCTCACTAACGTATCACGACATAACTTTATTAGTGAATATTATACATGTGAAGTTGATATGTGCTTGATTTTGGATTTATACAAATAACTACACATGACGTAATGTAATTCTCTTAATAAAATTCGCGCACATGTATCAGATTTGGTGCGCAATGGAATGAGCTGCCCATACTATGTCGGTGATATACTGAGGTACTGGACTGGAGGAATCATGCTGTCACTAAATATTATCAGTTAGGCTACGAAAGTCCATGAGACTTTAAGATTTGTGATACATTTTTAAAGTATTTAGTGTTGAAAGCCGAAAATTTATAAAATAACACACTTAAGACTGAAAATGAAAAGCAAGGTGTCCGATTTATACTTAAATTGCCTAAACATGACATTTTTATCTTGTCCCAAATAACCCAATGTCACTATTAGAGAATTATTTATTTCACATGATACTTATATTATTTAAATAACGACCTACTTTATTTATACGCTATGATTGTTCGGTTGTTAATTTAGTTTCTGGGTATACGTGTGATAAAGTAGTTTTTATGTGATACCTGTATTGTAGGTGAAAGTGAAAATTCAGAATAAATAAATGGGATGGTTACAATCAAGTTTGTTTTTTATTTACCTACTATTTTTATCGTGTCATAATTGACCTTATAAATGGCAAAAAATGGAGTTAAGTTTTATCTTTATATTTAGGTATAGGCTCCATTTATATGTCCCACTAAGCGCCACACTTGCTCCATTCACTACCTCGGGGTTAACCGGTTAAACCTGCCTATCATGGTTACCTGTACAATTTGACACTGGGTTAACGGTTTAACCGGTAACTAAACTAACTAAATTGTGGGTTTTGTGAGCAGACGTTTCTGGTCTAACACTATGTTTGTGATCAAATAAAACACAATATACAAAATGCATAATTTTCTTATTAAATTTTGTTTATGTTTTTCATGGCACGTCTTTGCATTCTTGCGGATCACAGCCTGTCTCGTTGGGTTGTCCTTATTGCTGCGGAAGAATTTACAGGTAAGTAAATAATATTTTATTTTATTAATCTTTATTGCATGAGACATATGATGGACTTAATTGCGTTGCGCTCCATACACACCAGTTGATGGGCTGGGGAGGTGGGGGGAGTGGGTGTATACATTTAGTTAGAAATTTTGTTCTCTAGGGGAGGCCGCTGCCTCCCTGCCCTCCTTGGCGTCTCCTATCATACACAGTGGAATCGGCGAGCCAATGTCCTTCAATTTCAGTTTTGCGTCCACACCACATACGGACAGATTGGGCCAAAAATTGTCCCGTCTGGACGGGTCTTCACAACAACAGTAAAAAGAAGTAGATACTAACCGTGTTGCAGGGTGATGCCTTCTTGACGAATTTGAACAGGGATTCGGCCATGTTCGCGGGGGTGGAGTTTTCGCAGGTTTCCAGTTTAGACACCACACACGTTGACAGCTCGTCCAACTTCTTGCATTTGTTCTGCACACAAACAGTTTTGATTACATGTGTGAAGAAAAGCCTTCGTTGTATAGGAAAATAAGTGAGATTGATATATCACTTTACGGTCAAACTTTTTATCCTAATTAATTATAAAAGAGAATTTATTTCCATAAAAATGTCATAGGGCTTGTATTTGTAAACGTACTTCGCTCAAACACAGGGAGAAACGAAGAACTTCACTCCTGCTCTACCGATCTTCTTTTGGAGTAATCTGTGTGTGCAAATTAAAAGGCACGAGTTAAAGGGACGAAAGAGATTATAGAAGTTCTTCCCTAGACGGCCTTCTCCGCAAAATCACTACACCTTATAAAACAAAGTCCACCGCCGTGTCTGTCTGTCTGTTGTTTTTACGTTTATTCGCAATAAACTCAAAAACTACTGAACGGATTTTCATGCGGTTTTCACCTATCAATAGAGTGGTTCGTGAGAAAGGTTTAGGTGTATAATTTGCCAACCCGTACGAAGCCGGGGTGGGTCGCTAGTAAGGAATAAACCGGTAATCCAAGTATAGTCGTACCTCAGTAGAGAGTGCCTTGGCTTCGTCGACGGAGGTGATGCTTCCCTTGATCTTCTCAGCACAAGTCTTGATGTCCTCGGCTTTCTCTTGGAAGCACTTGGGGCCGTCCTCGGCGATGAACACTGTAAAATGCAACTTTACAATTACATCTGGCCCTTATCAGAGTGATATTATAACTCCATATTGGTTATAGAGTTGTTGTGTATAACACACTTCAGTTTAAAAATTGAAGCGCTTAAATTGTAGGTTCAAATTGTACAGTTATTGCTGTTTAGTCGCTTCTAAACAGGCGAGAAATGTGCACTTGCTAACGAGCTCCCTCACAGCGAAAGAGTCAAGCTTATGTTCAACAATGAGCGCAAGTGCAACAAATATGAAGGCGAAAATAAATAACCAAAAACAGATTCATTCGTACTCGACTAAAAACAGATTCTCGTTGGAGGCGGTAGGCAAAGTGGCGGTACGCGTAGGTTGTGGGCGTGACGCGTCACGCCGGTTATAGCGCTATTGATGCACGCCTTCAGCTGCGAAGATTTTACGATATACTCACAAGCGATCCTGTCGCCATCCTTGTAGCAAACGAAGTCGATGATCTGATCGGTGGCGTTGGAGGCGGTAGGCAGATGTACGCGCAGGTCGTTTGGCACGCACGGCGTCACGCCGGTGATAGCGGTGTTGATGCACGCCTTCAGCTGAGAAGATTTCGCGCAGTACCTGCAGAAAGGAAAAATCATGTAAAGTTTGTAGAAGGGTCACTTTTTAACAGAACTGAGACAGTAGTTATTGCATTGGGTGTAGACGGATCGCTTGAACTCGCCTCAGTTCATTCCACAGTTTAGTTGTGCGAGGCATAAGTTCGCACGGTTGAGAACTGTCAACCATTTTAAGCGATGAAGATGAAAACAACATGCAGGCCTGGCTCACTCCGCGATTTCGTCGCTTTGCTACAGGTAGCTAAAAGTACATCCGTTCCACACCAAATTTGGTGGCTAGCCATAAGCCACGCATGGCGCTGTCGCCACCTACAGTTCGTTTTTTTTAGCATTAGTAGGAACTTGCAAGAAGGTAAGCGATCTTGACATGTCTTTTAATTGAAAAACGCTTTTTAAAAATCAAAAACTATTACTTATGAAAGCAAAAAAATATAAATGATCGTATTAGATTCATAATTGTTACATATTTGCCGTATCTTATTTTTAAAATGTGTTTTTCAATTAAAAGACACATCAAGATTGTTTACCTTATTTCTAATGCTAAAAAAAACGAACTATAGCGGCCATATCTGTCCTGATTCGGAACAGACGCGTTTTGTTAGAGAGTGAGTCTTCTGTACCTAGTACTATTATTATTCTGTGGTATAGGTACTAAATGTTTCGATTTAACTCCAAACACTATGGGAAGACAACGGGTTGGGTTGGCTAAAAGTAATGACAATTTTTATTTTGATAACATAAAATTAAAAACAATAGCTATTGTTTTGGGATGAGAATGTGACTTCGATTGTATGGCGGCGTCTACGCTCGTGAGAGTTGCGGCTCTTAAAAAAGTTACTTCCTAAGGCCTTGGCAGAATAAACAGCGTTGTAATTGCGTCCCTTGGGAATTGCAAAATGCTGAGTCAAAAGCTTTTCATTACCGCACACATTGCTGGACCCAATGTGCCATTTTCTGTTTGTCTGACAAAACACGTGTAAGTAAGAAAAATATTCCGTAAAAATTTTGCCAACATATTTTTGTGCCCAGTATACAACTAAAACCGTCAATGCACGCCGTATGCTCGTATGCCGTGCTTTTACCTTTTGACATAACATATACTAATCTATGCTTTTGACCGTCCGGCTGTGGCCGTCATCGGAAAGTCTTGCCACGGACGTCAACGACGGCTACAGCCGTCAGCTTCGCCAATGCAATAGGGCCTTACGCGGGACTCCGTAAAGTTCGATTTCGCTTAAATAATCGCGGTCGCCTGGCGTCCGGGGCACGGCATATTCCTTCGCCGTCTGGCTTTCAATAGGGGGCTGGAGTCATACTTACTTCTTAAAGACCTCGTCGAGGGCACCATTAGGCTTCGCCTCCTCGATTTCTGTTTTGATTTGGTCAATGTTGAAGAGGCCCTTCAAACATTCCGCGAACGTATGAACGGCAGCCTGAAACAACATTAATTACACATGAATGAACTTGATTTTTTCACCATCCCAACACGTAGGTGGGCACTTACACTTAAAAGTGTATTAGGTATTAAGGGGGAAGCGGGGCAGATAGGCACAAGGGGTAGTTATGAATGAACACCCACACCAATTCCTTAACTAAAAACTTATGTTCACTTTCTACAATGCTAAAACGTGGCTTTGTATGTGTGAGTGAGGTAGCTTCGGCGTTGTATAAGAAAAATAAGTATTTACCTGGACTTCTGACGCCTTGTCTTCGGCTTTAGCCTTCTTGCAGACCTCGTCGATGGCAGTTCTGACTTGTTGCCGCTGTTCTTCCGTGACCTGGTATTCTCCGAGCACTCCTGTCAATATTGGTGACTTGTTAGTTTAGTTATTCGTCATAGTAAGTAGTAAACATTTGCAAGACCTACTGACATTATGTAAATTTATTAATTTTCGCTACCCAAAGGTTGCCTGGAAGCCCGCCTGTCGTTTACCTCTGCTTTTTTTTGTATTGTTTTCTTCTATTGAGGTGTGCAATAAAGAGTATTTGTATTGTATTGTATGTAAGTATTGTGTTTGCTTTAAATCAGCATTTTAAATGACTATCACGCCACTGTTATCATAAACTCCAATTTGGCTTGTAATGCACATTATGTATATTGTTACTAACTACATACATCGTTATCGCATTGTTTACTGTCATAACAATCCCAGCTAACTTATTATCTCTTGACCTCGCAACCCCTATTTAGTGAAACGTGTCAACCGGATGTCGTCGACCCTACATGTGTGACATGTATTTATTTTCAAAGCAAGTAGCCAGTTCACAGAGACCCTACTGCGAATAACGGAAGTTCCGATTGGTCCTCAGTCATTGGGTAGGTATAGTCTGTGCGTCGCCTTTGAAATAATATTTGTTTGAAAAGGAGAAAACAAGTACCTGTTAAAAGTCACATTGCAAACGTTGGTCCTTAATAAAGCTAAATTTGTAAAGCGGGAAGTAGTTTTCATTTTATATTGCGAAAATGGAAAATGGTATGCCTATAGGTACAAATAGATATTAAACGCATTGATTACTGTAACTTTAATGCCATGTTTGTAAATAAATAAATAATTAAAACAGTATTTTATGCTATATATTTTTATAGAGGATAATCATACTTAATCGTAATCGTCGTAAGCGGGTTATGAGGCGCAATGCAACATAGTTTTATTGTACTTACTTCATATCGCAAAGAACATAATTTGCCACGTAAGTATTTTGTAGTTATAATATGTAGGCATCATATCTACGTCCACTTCAATTCGCACTTAGGTAGGTACATATCACTCATATTACTTTTTAAAGAGATATACAAATGGTTCACTGGTGAATGTTGTTAACAATTAACAATGTTAACAATGTCATTATGTCACGAATTATTATCAAAACAAGTCGAATTTGCCTGCTAGATTATAAAGTGTGATAGAAATGGGATCAAAAAACAGTTGTGGCGGTCGCTAAGCCGACTTGACAAGGTAAATTGGTAAATAGGTTGACCGGCGACAGGAAGAGGGGACGCCTTGAGTGGCTTTAGATAGCCATGCATGCATCCACATTAATGCATCTGCGAGTTTATTTTTAAAATGTTTTAACCCACAAAAATATTAAGGTTGATATTAAATTTCAGTCGCAGTTTTAAAAGATGCTATATTCGATTTGAAATGTTGAATAAGGATGCATTGTTTTGGTGCTAAATGGGTATAGAAAAAAGTTGCGAGGTGGCATATTTGGATGGTAACTTTGGCTTTTATGGAATCTAGGAGAGCGCTGTCTACAATGGTCTTTCAACGACTTTTCTCATTAATTTAGCCGTTATACGTGGTGGCAGCACTTGTTTTTGTACGGTTTGTTACGGTGTTAAATATTAAAGTAAACATCGTTTGCAAACGGTATTTATAGGTATTCATGCTTAACTTTTTGTAAAAGAGAAGATTAGTTAGTATAGTAGTAACTAGATTTCTTTAGAAGGTATATAAGTAGTAGATTTTTTTTAAATTATGTATTCTTAAGATTAAGTATGTACTTAACCTATGCCCTTTGCAGATCTCAAAAACTTTTACCTACAAGATGTACCAAAAGGAATCGAAGCAGCTTTTTAATAATCCTATTAAAAACAACACTTAAACAACAACAACAACAAACAACACACACAACAACAACATTTAAACTTACCCACGGCCAGGACAACAACGAAAACATATCTCAACATCTTATGGTAGGGTTACAACACGCGTATGTTGAAGACAACACTTAATAGTGACAACTGAGAAGCTCGGTGGCTCCTAGGTCACTTTATATACGCGCGTTGACTCACGGGGGTGACTATTCTAACGCGCGATAAGGAATGTTTGTGACTTCTTGTATAAATAATCAATTTGAATCTTAAAAGGTAATATAATAAGTGATAATAACCGTGTTAGACTTTTAATGATCTGAGATAATTAATGCAGAAATGTTTGTCCGTATTTGTTCTTTCCTGTGTTCGCATTGACAACAATGTCTGTTTTCTAAGTCTTTTATATGTATATGTATACCAATAGTCACTCCCCGTGATTCCGTTCGTGTTCCCTTTCCCTTCCCCTCCCTCCTTCCCCTTCCCTCCCCCTCTCCCCCTACCTATAATATGTTTTTAATTTATTCCCTTTGGAATCCCTCTGGGAAGGTAGTACTTACTTAAGTGCATAATTTAAATATAGAAATGAACATAATATATATATGTATATATATATACGTTCGAATTGGCCCCAAGATCTTGATGCCTCTTCTGTTATACCTACCCACCTAGGTAATAAGCAACTAAACATTACCAGAAACGCATTATACCTAAGCATAACTTGCGATATAGTTTAGTTAATCCACAATTTCACATGACACTTGCAAATCAAATACATCTTAGATTAATCATCCATATCTGAATAATCATCATATTGCCTGATTTACATTTAGCGACATTCACATCATATGTAGGTACGTTATATTATACAGGCTGGCTAAAAAATAACTACATTCCCGTTGCCAGGGAGGTTTTAGGATTATACTGAGCAACTTTTACTATGGTAGCATCTCCGAAACCGAGAAAAAAAATTTGGCTCGTTCATACATTTTGGCTAGTCCATTTTCTATGGGAGGGTAAATTTTTTTTCGCGATTTTGGAGTTGGTCCCGTGGTAAAAGTTGCTCAGAATAATCTCAAAACCGCCCTGGTAACGGGAATGTAGTTACTTTATATAACACATACAACAAGTTATTTTTTAGCCACTGTGTGAATACGTGCTTTATCACCTACGTTAAGAATACACCCCCAAATCGACGGCAGCATAACGACTGTATTGTGATCTGACGGTGACCCGACGTCGCTTTCTGATAGCTGCATGGAATATCTTGTCATTATATGTGAAGGAACATCATTTCTTATACTTAGGATTTTTAGGATTCCCGGTGAGAAATGAGTCTGTCAAATCTGCTTCTAAGAAATTATACATATATTGACAACCCATCCGTTCTGGAACGTACGGGTTTTTTTACCCCAGACAACTACATAGCTGCAGTAGGGCGTTGCGCACGTAGAGCCAGAAACCTTTTCCCATATCCAAATGTTCGCACCTATCATGGTTCAAACGCACCCACTTTCTCTTTTTCCTCATATCACAGCCCATCCTTTGTTTTTAAATTGCTGCGGATAAGATCACAGAAAATTGCATTTTAACTAAAAAAAACAAAACGTACAGTCCGTGAGATCTTAGAAGAACCTTCGGCTCTCGGCTATAATCGGACGTAATCGTGTAATAGAAAATGACAGTTTCAATTACTTTGGTTGACGAATTAGTGGCAGTCCAACACCCAAAGAGTGCAGTCGTTTTTCTCGTCTTGAACTATATAGAGCAGTTAATACCACCATAATATATTCGTTATTATTTCATTAGATATTTTTTAAATTGATTTTAATGGAGACACGTTTCAAAAAGGGTATATCTGTAAATAGTCAATCGCGGGAAATTGTATATAATGTTTATAAATATTCTGTGAAGCAAGCGGCAACTTTTAAGAAGAGCGATAATTGTAAATATTTTAATAAACTTCAAGACTTTATTGGGCTATTCTTTCTGTCACTGCTCTCCAGGGCCCAGTTTTATAAAGTTACAAGTTACAAGTTTACAGGCGTTTACTGGCAACACTTCCTCCGTTTTTTACAATTTGCGTTTTATAAAAGTACCGTGTTACAATTTTACAGGTTACAGGTACAAGTGCCTGTAGCTCAACCATAGACGAAAATATGGGAGATTAATAGTTTTAAACTCATAATCGAACAAGCGTTTTATAAAAATATTGTAAATTACAAGTGTAGATTGGTAAACTTGTAACAAAAACTGACATACGTCTTGAGTCCTGTAACAGCACAACAGCAGCTACTTGTAGTGTGTCTGATTCGCTCTTTTGCTCGTAATTCTTAAGTTTAATTAAAGTTATTCGTTTTCTGAGAGATTTTAAACTGTACTCTTTATTGTTAGGCACTAACGCCAAAGATTGCGCCAGGGCATGCATACTTTTCCATGCACTGACCTTATCAGTTTTTGTTAATGTATCTGAAATATATAGTAAATAGGAAATGAAGTGACAATATGTTTGATATTGATTTTATTGATGATTCGTTTTATTTTACCTACTATGAAACGGAAAGGGATTGGTGGCGATATTTGTCGTTGATTTATTAGCATTCGTCTCTTTATTTAAGTATAGTGCATTCACATTATGGTAAAGTGTACTATTCATAATTTTCGATGCACAGCGTACTTATCTTTGAGCCACTACCGAAACGATACATTGTAATGTGAAACAGTACTTATTTACTTATTAGGTAAATATTTCATTAAATCTAACTTAATCTGAATCTGAAAACGGCCCGAAAAGTATATCCTTGGCATCAAACACCGCTCTCAACCACTCGATTTCTCCTTCATTTCTGGCCATTTTTCCAATACTTAACAGCAAACAATAACACAGCATTTAGTAGAGCACAGAGTATCTATGAATTCTATGACAGACATTTTTTTTAAATAGTGATGTCCTTCGCACCTGTAAATTTCACATGTAATCGAGATTGACCGTGGTGCTTTACAACTGTAATTATCTATGTGTTTTTTTCTAAAACACCTGTGGCCTATTTTATAAAGCTACAAGTTACAATTTACAAGCGGAAGTCTCGTTCTAATACATAGGGTTAGAAAGAGACTTCCGCTTTTAAATTGTAACTTGTAGCTTTATAAAATAGGCCACTGTAGCTGTGTACGGCTACAGGTGTTTTATAAATTATCTATTTATAAAACACCTGTAGCCGTACACAGTGCATTACAGGTGCCTGTAGCCTGTACTCTTGTAACCTGTAACTTGTAACTTTATAAAACTGGGCCCTGGTAACGTCTTGGACCACATCTGTCCATCTTCTGGGTGCACGCCCTCTACTCATTCGTCCATCGACACTCCCAGTAATAATACGTCTTTTAATGCGTGTGCGTGCCACGTCTGATTGTATGATCGAAGAAAATCCAATATGCGATAGGTATTCTCAGCTCTATATAATTTCTTCCAGAAGCGATACATGGTGAGATGACATTCTGTTTTCAAATTTACCTCCGGTCGAAATTCAAATTCTGATTCCATTTTATTTAAATTATGACAATAAGTCTAATCGCAATATAGTTATCTAGCGAAATTTAATTTAAGAGCCTTTAGATTAGGGTTTATTTTATGTTGATGCTAATTGTCCACTTAACTTTTTACGATAACTTCAAAAAGTTTTATCAGCTATTAAGAAAGCAGAACAGCAGTATCACCTTCGTACGTTACCACCGATAACCGAAGTCTTTTTCTAAATTACGAAGGTTCTTCTAAGATCTCACGCACTGTACCTACATTTTAAAATCTTTGAACTAAGGTTGCCTCCAGAATCTCGCGAACTAAATTGACAGGTGAATGTGCACAAATGATACCACAGTTTGGCTGTTCATATCGATATTTTCAAAAAAGTTTGAATTAGAGAATATCGCGAGAATTCACCGCTAGCGGCGCTACTGTTGCTCGGTCAGTTAAAATGTATCTTTAAGTAATTTAAGTTATTTTACAAATGTTATTTGGTATTTCGAAAATTGTAAAATTGTATAGTAATAGATATACAAGGATATTGGATAAACATATTGTAGGTAATTGAATAAATATTTTATTATATTTATTTTGTTTTATTTGTTAGGAAAACTTACAGCTAGAGTAACAAGTTTTAGGTGATAACATAGTAACGGTGATTTTGGCTACATAAAAATACAACAAAAAGGCAGGCCCAGACGGGGAAATAAGATACGAGTAAGTTAAGATTTCTCATTTAATTTGTGTGGTTTGGACGTAAAAATTAAATCATCTCGGTGATCCCTATTGCTTCGATCGTAAAGATCAGTCCCTAAACTGGACATTCAAGTTGACAATTAGGTCAGAATTTTAATAGAGTTAGACCAAAAAAAGTCTGTAGCGATTCTGATAGCCCACGCAGTGTAAGTATTATTTTAAACGTCAATAAGCTTCTATGAAAGTATGACGTATTAAATAACAGTTGCACTGCGTGGGCCATGAAAATCGCTGCAGACTTTTCTAGTTCTAACTTTAATTATGGATCAATCTCATCTACCGGCCGCATTGTATAAAATTAAATCACCAATTTTAGATTTATGGCGACAACCGCGAGCTCTTGAAATAAACAACTTGCCCCCAAACCTGCATACTAACATTGAAATTTGTCAGTTTCACATCCGCACCTTCTGATTTGATCGGTAACGTCACAATGTTACAATAGAATCAACCACTTTTCTCGTCACATTCATACAAATCGAAATCGTTTGTGACCCCTTTATAATTATGACATGGATGAATAGGTAGTAAGTGCATTTCCTACTTATCGATATCATTTTATCGACATATACCCGTGACTATTTTTTCTTTGCTATTCCTGGTATCATTTTATTTGTCAAACTCATGTCAATTTAGTTCGCGAGTTTCTGGAGGCAACTGTAGCAATAGTTTGAAAAATGATCGTAAACTCTTGATTAGTATACATACCTACTTTTTGTAATATAAATTCAGAATCAGAATTACAGTGCTGGTTGGAACGGCACATAAGGTGTAAAACAATAAAACAACGCCAGGCGTGTCTCACTCCGCGATTTCGTCGCTTTTCTACAGGTAGCTAAAAGTACATCCGTTCGGACCCAATTTTGGGGTTTGCCATCATAAGCCGCGCGTGGCGCTGTCGCCACCTAGCGGCCATATCTGTGCTGATCGTAACAGACGCGTTTTGTTAGAGAGTGAGTCTTCTGTACTTAGTACTATTATTTATTCTGTGACAACGCGTCAAGTGCTAATTAGGTACCAATAATGCTTTACAAGTCAAGTTTATAAATCTCTACACTTTTAAGGACTCGCGTTATATAATTTCATGACTCACGTCAGACCGGGCCGGGTCTGGGCCGGACCTCCCAGCACTTCGTTTTCTATGGTGATCTCTCATAGAAAAGGAAGCTCCGGCCCGGACTAACGTGGACCATCCTATAATAAAAATAAGTGTGTCCGGCACAAAGTGATGTGCCGTGGGAATTTCCTGGGAACAAGGAATATTCCCATATGGGAAATTTCCTGGTGTTCCCGGGAATTTAGTAAAATAAAGTAGCCAAAAACCATTATATGCAAAGTGGCTTCCCAAAAAAAGACTTGGAAAGTGGATTTGCTTACAACATTCGCCTCTTTGGATGTTTAAAAAAATATGGCATCACTTTAAGCCCCCGATGTGATCCGAAATTTTAACGAAGTTGGACCATTTCGAAATTTTCTCCATACAAATAAATAAAAAAAAATTCTAATCTCCAAGAAATTATGGCTTCAGTTTTTTTTATTTGATATTTTTATAATGTAATGCAAAAACATTCACAAGACGCGTCCTTAACACTCGTATGTAGAAGAGTTTCTTGGTAAAAACTTACGGAACTCCACTTTTAAGTATTCTTGTTATTACCTAACTTATTTTGACCCTGATAATTTTTATCGATTTTGTTGAATAATGGCGTATTATTGTAAAAAAAAAATATTTTAGCCGGGGAATCATTCCCAGCAACTATGGGAAAATTCGGCAGCAAGTATAGGGAATTTACGTAGGCGAATGTGATACAGTTTATAATGTTTTTGAAAAAAGTTTAAGAAGCTAAGTGTTGACTGAATTTCTGATAATAAAATAGTATACCTATGCCCAATTTCAAAATTCCCCTACTTTCCCTTCATATGGGAAATTTCCCGGGAACGTTTCCGGGAAAATTCCCACCTAGGGAAATTTCCCGGGAACGGCACATCACTAGGCACAACTCTAATCGTTTACTATACTTTTTGTGAAACTTTGATAAGGAATTAGATAATACTTTTAGTAAGTAGACTTATTCGCTACTATTGATGCTGACTGTACTAACTGTATCGCAGGCCAACTCGTTCTTGGCGCATCTGAACAGCGCCTCGGTCATGTTTGTGGCGGCCTGGTTCTTGCAGCCATGAATCGCAGTCATCACGCACGTAGACAGCTTGTGAAACTTCTTGCACTTGTCGTGTATAATAATAATTTCTAGTCGGTGTGCTTATGTAATTAGCAATCATATGAAGTTAAAGATCTTAGTAAATTGAATGACAAAACTATAAATTAAACGAAAGAAAAAGTGACTAAGGACTCCATATCCAATTAACTCACCTTACAAGAGTGCCCTGGGGTCGAGCGTCTTCTACATTCGCAGCAAATGCCATACTTAAAACAACTGAAATTATAATATTTTAATGAAATAATTTGATGTTTCCTAGTCGTTGTTGTTGCAAGAAGTGTTGATTTGAGCTACGCCCATCTAACTCTACCTGTTGTTACATGGACTTTGGAAAAATTACATCATGTGTTTATTCCTGAATACATTTTCCTTTACCAAGAATTGTTCTGTTTTGCCAATCGCATTTGCCTACTGCGTCTTAATTTATACGCTTGTCGCGGCTTGGACGTATGATAAGAGCTAATTAATAACAAATACGAACGTAATGTAATATACTTACATATTATTAGTAAATCCGTCCGACACTACGCATATAAATATTAACGGACGGTCTGGGATCTCGTGTCTCAAGCCAGCAGCAGACTAATTAAGTAATTGTGTCATCATTAAATAAATAATAGAAAATGAGGTCGTTTACAACGTGTGTAACTAAAGTGGCTGTGATATATGTTTTGGCTGTGTTCGTGCTGGGAGATAAAGCTTCTAGCGCCCCCACGGGACTCGAGGACAGAGACGCGTTGCCCGACGAGCCAGGGAGCGTACCATACGAGAAGACGACACCATTAAATACCTTTATGGGTATTTACCCTGAAAAACCAGTAGAAGAGAGATTTGTATTAAGAATGCTGCCGTCAGATATCCTGTATACGAAACACGGAGGATCTACGAGTACCACACTAGGACCAGCGCTCAGGATCAAAAAGTTTGCAGGACGACGACACAACGTTTTAAATTATTAAAGTTATTTAAAATTAACTTACTTAAAATGTTTAATATTTTGTGATGAATGTAATGATATGGTATTAATAAAATATTTTTTTTTAAGAAATAAATCTACTTATCGGTGTCTCACGAGCGAGTTGAATGGTTTTCATGTGGATGATAACTTTTTGACCCCGGCGGAGTCGTGCGTTAATTGTGGGTATCTACTGATTATTCGGTTGAGGAAGACAGTTTTCGTTCATAGTATTTATAAAACTGCATAATTTATATCAATTGTTACAAACTTTAGTTTGAATTGGCAATTAAATACCCCAAGCGAGTTATGTTTTTTTTATTAATATACCTACCTACTTACTTACTGTCAAAACTGTATTTTTCCTTAAAGGATAAATGAGGAGAGCCGTTTCAAAAGGGCTTATTCTCTATGAATACCATAAAAAATAAGCCCTTTTGAAAAAAACACTCCTCAAATGTATTAAAAGGGAAATCGTTTGTAAATAATAATTAATAATCAACCCAGTGTGGTATGTCAGGATCGTAGCAAGTGGAAATCCGTGGTCTCTGCCTACCCCTCCGGGAAATAGGCGTGATTGTATGTATGTATGTATAATCAACCCACGAATTAATATACTAAGTTAACTAGTAGAAACTAACCTTTTATACGTTATGTATATTTTTCCATAATTTCTCCTGCCCCCTAGGAGAGGGAAAAATGGGAGGTTCAAAATATCTCACTCAACAACACATACCATAGTTAACTTCATACTTCATTATTCTTCTAGTACCTAATATGAAACCGTTAGGTACAGTCAAAGAATTTAATTTACTACCCATTTTGTACTTTGTCACAGTGACAACCGTATGAGGTCTCTAGCGGCTTTCATATTGATTGTCACTGTGACAAAGTACGAAATGGGTCGGAAATTAAATTCTTTGACTGTACCTACCGTTAATGTGTATGTAAAACTTTTAGGGCTGGTACAGACGGACTGATGCAACTTGTATAAGTCCCTATACAAGTTGCAGTCAGGTTGCAATCACGCCGACGTTGCAATTGCATTAACATGTTATTTTGAAATTTTCTGACGTTCTAACGCTGTGCGAAATTGTAAGTACTTAAACCGGGACAATTTTCTTAGGGGTCATCCATTAATTACGTCACACGAATTTCTAGGTTTTTTGACCCCTCCCCCCTCCTTGTCACACTTGGTCACATTTAGCAAACCCCTCCCCCCTAGTGTGACGTCACATTTTTTCTACGAAATCGTCAAATCGAATTAAGTAAGTACCTAAGTATTATTAATATTTTATCAAAATATTTTTGACGATATAAATATTAGTAATTTTATAACCCAAAACTGCTTAGGAAAGAAAATTAAAGGAATAAAAACGATTATCGTTTTAAAAACTTGTTATTTAAATGTACAGCGAATAAAATAACTTAAATAAATTTTCGGTTACTGATGAAGTTAAAGTGACGTCACAAAGTTTGTGTCTCCCCCCTCCCCCATGTCACAATATGTCACATTTTCTTGACCCCCTCCCTCCCCCTAAACGTGTGATGTAATTAATGGATGACCCCTTATTGGCGGGGACACCGAGACGCCAAGTTTCAAACACGGACATGTCCCGGCGTATGGGGCAACCCTAGCTCAGATGTACCTACTACGCCTATCTTTAGGGTCGTTGTCATCGAAATCAGTGAATGTACTTTCCTATAGGTTTAGTTTATTACGAGTGGGAAGGGGGCGTCGTCGACTTTGTACCGACGAAGGACTCGAAGGAGGGTGATTAGGTTAGGCGTGTTACCGCGAACATCCATATTCGAAAATTGTCTATCTGCCCCCTCGTCACTCGAATGTCATAAAAGTGATAGAGATGACCATAGTCATAGGCTTTTTTCGATTTTCGCAGTAGGTATATAGCCGTCTCGCAGGTAAGGTAGGTAGATGTAGTAGGTATAGGAGGTAGATAAAGAAAATTCAACACAAGACTTTCTGATCCTGATACGATACGAGGTATGAGTATTTATGTATTTCACTTAATTATTAAAAAAAAACAATTCTCAGATAACAGTTATAACAAGAATAACTGCCTAGTCAAATTCAAATTGCACTACTCAGTGTCAGTAACTTAAACACTCTTTAAAACCAATACTCAAAACGAATGGATTCCAAATTATGAAATTCACGTTAAAACATTATGACATTACTTTTTTTAGTGAGCCTTAAAGTGTGTCCCACCGACATTATTCATTAGAAATACAATGTGTAATTTGCAAATAATGTATACTTTCTGGTATGAAAATAATAAATAAAAATAATTATCTTATCCCTGTGTACGCACCTAAAGTAATGAAGGAATGAAACGGTTTCTCTATTATTATGTACGTATGTATTTACAAAGGTACTTAATCAATTTTCGACGAAACCTAATGCAACCTGGGACATAGTCCTATATAAATATTGTAACAAATTGTGTGATCTATGAAAAGCTATTAAAGGTATCACATTTCATGGTTAATATAAAGTTCCAGCCATCCTCAGATTTTTTTAATTTTCTGGCCCGCCATGAAAAAAGGTTTTTCCACTGATCTAAGCGTACACGCTCGACGCTGACGCCGACTGCCATACATTAATATTTTAATCAATATAAACCTCTAGCCGCCCAGAGACCTATAAAAATGTGTTCTGTTCCATTCTAATTTGAACTTTGTGTTGACAAACTCAAAATTTCATTTTGCTTGGCAAGGTTTGACGTATGGGCGGCTAGAGGTTATGATGGTCGGCAGTGTCTGCACCAGAGGGCCTACCGCGAACCACGTTTGAAGTGTTGCCTCTGTCGCACTTGTAAATTCGTACGTAAGTGGGACAGGGAGGCAACACGTCGAACGTGTTTCGCGGTAAACCCTCAGAGTTGAGCGCGCGCTTGAGCGTGCGTTCTGTGGCCGAGGAGTTGTCGTGTGCGTGCGTTTCATGGCCGAGGCGTGACGAGTATTTTAGTTTTTAATGCTGGTCAGTGTTATCCTTGCGGTCCTGCAGCCACCGCATGTAGGTGCGGAAGGCATCGTCGTCGGCGGCGCAGGGCGTGGCCTGCCGCACGTGCGCGAGCAACGCGCGCATCATGTCGGCCGGCGCGGCGGGCGAGCAAGTGCTCACCGTCTCCACCAGGCATTTTGATAGCTCGTCGAACTTCGTGCAGCGTTCCTGGAGAATACAATAGGCTTAGTACAGTGGTGGGCAATCTTTCTTCACGGGGGGCCAGGAAGCTTAGAAAATTTAAATGGAGGGCCATAATTGTAGCCAATATTTATTTTGATTTGTGATAAATTGATAATCGTGGGCCAATGCCATATACTAATTATTTCATAGGACCGGGGGCGGGCCGGATAAAATCCATTCGCGGGCCGCAGATGGCCCGCGGGCCGTACTTTGCCCACCACTGGCTTAGTACATGAGCGTTAGTCTTAGTGGCTCGGTTCCCTAAGCGAATTAAATTAAAAAAAAATTGAAACAGTTATGTTTCTTTTTAAAAATAAAATAATGTTTCCTTTAAGTAGAATGAGCTAACTTAAGGTTAAGTACCTACTTACTAAATTAAGTTAAGGTTAAGGCTTCTTAAGGTACTTTCCCTCCGGGGCCCATTAATTTTTTCCACCCTGTGGAAACAACAGATATACATATTTCCCTTTCCCTCTCAGCACTGCAGCACTGTCCTGGAAAAACCCTTTTTGGTGAAGCAATTGGCTCAATTCGAACAATGGTTATAAGAAGTCACGCCGATATGATACTAATCTGCCAGTGACTTTTCTTCAACCAAAAAAGTCACTTTTGACACTGACCGGTATCGCATCGTTGTGACATCTTATAAGCATTGTTCGAATTGGGCCGAGTATTTCTTACTTTAACCGGTTGCACGCCGTCGATCTCGCTCAACACTTTCGCGGCGCAGCCGTTGAGGGAGCCCACGTTCTGCTGGAAGCACTGGGGACCGCCCTCTTGAATGAACACTGAAAACAAGAACTCACGTTAGAACGGCCCGGGTCCGGGCCAAGGCATCAGACACTTCGTTTCCTATAGTGATCACCGGTCACCTGTCGTAGAAAATTAAGTGTCGGGTGCTTCGCGCGGTCCTTCTGTTGCATTCTTTAAGATACCTATAATTTATCTATTGCATTCTTTAAACTACCAACTATTAAGAACGAGGTGTTTACCGAGGGTATGTAAATACAGGAGGATGCATTATGTAAGGTAAAACCAGGATTGGTAGTAGAGTCTGTGCGGTAAAGAAGAGTCGTAGAATGTATTGGAACCCATACATTTCACGACTCTTCTCTTTCCGCACAGGCATTAATGAGTTGTTGGCTTAAAGTCTCAGCTGTTTGAACTCTAGTAAGAATTATAACAACATAGGTACTAAGTCCATCACAGGAAATACAGTCAACGATTGCTCCCATTCCACCAAAAACAGAGCCACATGGCGATGGATCGCAAAAGCTGCGGTGGCGCAGAAATCGACCGTGACTTGACCACGACCACTCTGTCAAGAGTGCACGACTAAGAAGAAGGTACTAAGAGCAGTAAGCGGACACACGGCTAGTCCTCAAGCAGTAAAGAGTCCGTAGACAACTTACGTGCGATCCTCTCGCCGTCGTTGTGGCAGACGAAGCCGAGCAGCTGGTCGATAAAGTTGTGCGCGGCGGGCAGGTCGGCGCCGGCCACGCACAGCCCTACGCTGTCGATCAGAGAGTAGGTGCACGCGGCCAAGCGCCCTGTGCGTGCGCAGTACCTGCGACGAAACGACAAATGGGGCATATAATTGTGACGTTATCTATGAAAAGGGACCTTATTGTCGATGGCGCTTACGCCATTATTAACGATGCTCCGATATAAACAATGCCGCGCGATGCTGTGCGGCGTAAGCGCCATCGACAATAAGGTCCCTTTTCATAGATAACGTCACAATTACTACCAGCACAGGCTATAGAATACAGAGGTTAATATGAAGTTATTAGAGTCGACGATAGTGTTAAAACTTAGTGTCGGGTGGACCGGACGCCCTGGGCTATAACCGCGAAAATCGAAATTCGCAAATTGCGGGCATCTTTCTCTATCACTCTTATTACGCCTTCATTGGAGTAAAAGCTAGGCTAACTAGCTTAGCTATATAAAGTGCATAAACACAAGAGTGGAGTAACTGATTTTATTGTTGAGATCCGATCTTTTACAAATTTGACGAGCGGACAGTTAGGAACGAAGTACAATGGCGTAGTATATTATATAATCTGTGGCGTAGTTGTTAAGGCAGAGAATAGATAAAAGTACTAACTTTTTGAAGACTAAATTGAGGTCATTGTTGCGGATGGCAGTCGCCACCTCCTCCAACAGGACTTCGTCCTTGAACAGGCTTACGGAGCATTTCTCAAAGTTTTCGATTGCATCCTGTAAGATAGTTAAGTCTGTTTTAGCATTACATTTTAACGCCCCAAAAGTTACATTTTTACACCATCCTTTTCTCTGTACACGATGATCATAAAGGGCCTATAGTAATTTACTCTCGATTAATTTCAGAACATTTGTCGATCCGTGGTTTGGCCTCCCAAGTAGCACAGATTAGCTGTATAGCAGCCGCATAATGAAGTACGAATACGCTTGAAGCTGGAATAAAAAAGCTGCATAAGAGCTGTATAAGCCTCTTTTCAGCTTTTATAACTCTTAAATGGGCACAAATTATGCAGCCTTAAGTTCACATAGCTGTTTAAGAGCATTGTAGCAGCAATTTAATGGAATTATAAGGGGTAACAGGAGTTATAAGAGGTGTATATTGACTGGGTAAGAGACCACCAGTTACCCTTTATTCAGTTAATATGTCACATGTGCGCCCTAATACCGGGAAAGATTGACGTTGGGCTGAATAAAAGATAATTATTAACATACTTTTACACCTCTGCCTTAAAAAACATATTTATATTGAAGCAAAAACCTTTAGCGCAACAACACCATAAGTCATTTTGTTAAAGTGTTTAGTTAAATGTTAGTACATGATCTTTTATATATTAATGTGAGAAAGATGTTTGGGAATGCAAGTTTATTGACATTATATATATACATTATCTAAGAAAATTTCAATGCGCCACGAGAATAATCAGGATTTATTTAAATTAATGATATAAATAAGCTATTGTGTAAAAACTATTTTAGTGGTTTGGACGGAATTATGAGATAAAAAGTTAATAATACGTTATAGGAAGTGCTAAACTAGTGATTTAGGTTAAGAACTCATGCACAAAACGTTATTGTTGCCCTTAAAAGTTGGAAAAGTAATTTAAATTTTGTAGGTTATATACAATAAAATGGCAGTCAATGTTAAAAAGCAACGTGAACCGTTAAAATTCTAATATGCAGCATACGACTGTTATATATTTGATTAAGATACTTAAGTGAACCACTATAAAGTCCAAGTCGTTCTTTCGATACACTAGTGAACCTCTAAACAGTTATAAGGTATCTTGTGAACGTTTAAATAGCCGCTATACACACAGTCTCAATGGTAGTATAATAGGCTGCTTAGCGGTAAACATGTTCAGCGCTAAGCCGTATTATGCGCCACATGTGTTCAATTATACGTCTATTGGTTTCATAACAATTCACTCGTTCTCCCTTATAATAAGTCAGCAAAATAAAAGCTGCTTTAGCGGTAAACATCTTCAGTGATAAGCAGTATTATGCGCCACATGTGTTTCATTTATAGGTCTATTGGCTTCATATTAGTTCAATCGTGCTCCCTTAAAAGTCAGCGTAATAAAAGCTGCTTAGCGGTAAACATGTTCAGCGATAAGCTGTATTATGCGCCACGTATGTTCCATTATACGTCTATTGGCTTCATAATAGTTCATTCGTGCTTCCTTAAAAAGTCAGCGTAATAAAAGCTGCTTAGCGGTAAACACCTTCAGCGATAAGCTGTATTATGCGCCACAGGTGTTCCATTATGCGTCTATTGGCTTCATATTAGTTCACTCGTGGTCCCTTAAAAGTCAGCGTAATAAAAGCTGCTTAGCGGTAAACATGTTAAGCGAAAAGCTGTATAATGTGCCACATGTTTTCCATTATACGTCTATTAGCTTCATAATAGTTCACTTGTGCTCCCTTAATAAGTCAACGTAATAAAAGTCCACAATTACCTCCTTATACAGCACATGGCGTAATTTTATCCACTAAACAGACCTTATAACGGTTAAAGCATTTGATAACCCTTAAAGCTGTATAGGTTCGTAGCAAATATACCTTTATATCACTCTTTGCGTATTAATGGTAATTTTCAGAGCCGTAATGCAGCTTTTGATCAGCCCTAAGCTATATAAATATCACTGAAATCTATTATACAGCTGTAGGACCACAAGTTTGCTGTTATAAGTGTCTTAATACGCACAGAGCGTTAGATAGAACTAAAAGTGAGTTGTTATAGAGCTATTAGATGCACGTCTAACCACAGTTATCACAGTTCTGAGAATACTTTTACCAGACTTGCCTCTTCAGCAGCCCACCCTACCTTTTAATTTCCTGTAAACTTACATAGGTGTAAATGTTCCCCTGGGAAAATATGCTCATTGAGCAAGCACAGCGATCTATTGTTATAATACGAGTGGGTATATGTATGAGGTTTGTCTCTGTTCTGATTTTCGGGTAAAGAAACTGTGCAGCCGGCGTATTATGGATAGCTTTATCCATCTTTATCCACGTGATAAAATAACTGTCACTTTTTAACACCGTGGGATAGAAAGTGACGGACACCGTTTTATCTCGCTGTCACGTAGACAAGAACGACCATCATATCCGTACTGAGCTAATTTTATTCAAAATTAAGTAGGTCTCACCAGAACTTGTGGAACTTTATCTTCAGCGCCACTTTTCGTACAGAGTTTTGTCACATATTCCGTTATTTGCTTCTGGTCAAGGGCATTGTACTTCCCCCACGCGTCTGAAAAGCAGTCGTTTCCAAATAACAAACGAGGACGACGGCCAATCATCCAATAACTAAATTGGTACTAAACTGTTTATCACAAGACCGTCGATTGCTTTGATTTCGTACTTATTCTTAAGGACACTTGTTAATTCTCATGAGATATATGTACCAAATTGTTTTTAAGAATTAAATATAATATAGAAACACATACCGACAGTTAAAACAGGAATTAGAGCGACAAGTAAAGAAAGTATCCAAATCATTGTGAAGCACAATTGAGCGGAGTGTGTTTCGCTTCTGCAGACAGATGGCAACTGAGGTCCTGTCCCGAGTAGTCCTTGTACACGTATAATGTACCTGTGTTGCTTTAACATTCCGTATACAGGCATTTTGAGAGTTGGCCAATTGTTCTCTTAGTTTATAGGTAATAGCAACAAGGAGGTACGTCCATACTCGTACATTGCCTCGCAAAAATTTAGGAGTAAATGTTTTTGTATTAAGTAAAATATTATAGGTATAATGATACCTAACTATTTTGGTAGGGTACAGAGGGTCTACCATATACCTACTTACCTCTTTGAGGTAGGTATACTAGCCAAGATGAAAATCGTACATCGACAAACGTAAAGAAAAATTAAAAATGTACCCTTTTTGACATGTGAAACTTGTTAATATATGAATCAAATAAAACTTAGTGTCCGACCGAAATCGGTATTTTATTCCGAAACCGAAGGTTCGGCTTTGTTCCGGTTTCGTACCTTCGGCCGAAACATCATGTTGTGACGAAACCTGCTAACACCGAAACTTAAACTGCTGAAAATACAGGGCCCCTATTCGACATGTACAACTGTCAGATTTCGCGTCCACTTCAATTCAACAGCTGAATGAATCGCATGTTCATCAAGTGCGGATAATATCCTTCCAATAATTCAACAAATATCAACTTTGTTTTATTACTACTTTAAGGTTTATAATGGTTTGGTCTGGTTGTCACCTAACTGTGGATTGCTAATGTCAAATTTTGACACAGGATTGTTCAGATTCAACGGAAGTTCAACACGAGACGTCATACGTCGCTTGTCGAATAAGGCCCCAGTTTCCTCGCGGCTGAATAGTATGGGAGTTTTTTGGTTGAAATCGAACCTTCCAAAACACTAATAAAACCAGATAGTAGTCAAATCTCCTGATGCACGATACTACTGCTACATACAATAGGAAGAGACCGACGCCCGGACTCTGCCGACCGCTACTTGACGTCAAAACGATTGAGAAGTCAATTGAACATGAATAAATGGGACACATGCCAGGTAGATAGAAAACCAATTGATTAGTTTTCAAGACGAATTCTAATAGATTTACAGATTTGTATGAACTATTATGTACATAATTTAATATTTTATAACTGGGAAAGTGGGAATCATGAATATCATGATGTTAAATTTGTCGAGCTAATCATAAAAATTACGTCACTTCGCAGCAAGGAATCACAAATTCTGAAATGAAACTAAACATGTTCTTGGTTAAACATGGCGCCGTTAGGGGCCCACTGATTAACAGTCCGCCGGACGGTATCGGCCTGTCAGTTAGAACAAAATTTTGAATGTTCCGAACAACTGACAGGCCGATACCGTCCGGTGGACTGTTAATGAGTCGGCCCCTTTACATACGTGCATGAATATACTTTGAAAAGATCGAAATGAAACACGAATAGGGAGTAGGTATTACTGAAAAGTTCTGCCGCCAGAGTGCAGCACTAAGTTGTTTAATAGAGTTTCTTAAACATACTAGACCTAAAATAGTTTTTTGACAAGTTTTCAATATGACATTAATGCATCAAGGCGGTTTGTTTACAGTATGTTTACAGGTGGTCTACCGCGAAACGCGAAAATCGAAATTTCTTTATCTGCCTATCTATCGATCAAATAGGCAAAAGTGATCATCATCATCATCATCATGTGTGTAACGCCCTCTACGCAGAGTTTTGCGTAATATCCCTGTTACATGCACATGATGCAATAACGCATCCCAGCGCTTCCACCATATCGTGGACGTTGCAGCATGACCAATGGGAGGAGATGGCAAATTCTATCGATATACTGGAGGCCTTGGTCATTCTCATTATTTCCTTCGTATATGATATTTATTTCGGTTTGTAATTTAAATAGTAGTGTGTCTATTTGAAATAACACAAATTAAAATATTTCCATAGAAAGTAATTTAATTTGTTCTTAGAACTTTTACATTTTATACAATTACCCAGCTGGGCATATCACTTTTAAGCAAGTGCCAAGTAATAATACCATTTTAAATGCATGCAATATATTTACTCTTTGGCGGTACATTACAGAAACATCACATTGGGATATTTTAAATTATTATGAAGAGACTCGACAGGTCTGTATTCTGACGTGTAGGAAAGCCGGTGTTGCTCGAAGGGTCTGTAGATCTAATGACCCTTCATCTTTATATCCGAAGTAAGGACGGTATGCTGAACGTTGAGGTCGTTTTCTCTCTTCCAAATCTCGAGTTCCGCGGTCCGCACCTCCAATTCAAGTTTTCTTTTCTTAAGTTGATCGATGTCTTTGCCCCCATCGGCCTCATCTGTCCTTCCAGTTGTAGTGTCTACTGTTCCTTCAGTTCCTGCGACCACTTCTGTACTTGCATGTTGAGTTACCTATAAAAAAAGGCAGGTTACAGTTATCTTTGAAATCTAAGTAATAAGTACAAATTATACAAATGCATAGGAAAGTTTATTACCTATTATTTATGTTTATATCTATTTAGTTTCTGAGAATAACTTTAATGTTAAATTTAGGGTAAGCTTTAGAATGATAGCAACTTAAGTAGGTGCATAAAATTGTATAAAATGAGCGCTATCTCGCCAACAAACTGCATCCTAAGTAGTTTGTAAGTTGATAAATAAAAAAAAGGTATGTATCTGTATAGAGATCAATAGAGTTAAGTTTTTTTTTTTTAGATTTAATTACTTATATGTAGGTATAAAGCTGGCGGTTCACGTGCTTTATACTTAAAGGACTGGTACCAAAATGGTTACGAGCATGTTGTTGCATGGGTCTTGAAATATAAGTACTTATTCATAATAGTATTCGAGCTATGAGTAAAAAGTGCTTTTTGTTATACTTTATAAAATGTGATTTATGTACTCGTATCAACTACAAATCCTGGGTTTATACGAGTATAATCCACCCATTTAGTTTCAGGATATAACATTCAGTGCCACTGACCCATAGTCTAATAAAACATGGTCTTCTCTTCCCAGAGTGACACAAGCCTACGTCACAACAACATGGCCGCTATATATAGCGCTATCTTATATTATCATATAGCGCTGTCGCATGATGACGTAGGCTTGTGTCAGTCAGGTCATCAGGTGACCTAGAAAAGACGGGAAGAGAGTACCAGGCGGAGTATATTGTTATACCATGCACTGACCTCAGAGCAAGACAGGCTTTCTAAGAAGACATTGTGGAACTCCTGGGCCAGTTGACCGATGGTTGGGTTCGGGCAACTCTTTATCGCCGTCACCAAACACTCCAAGCTCTGGTCCACTAAGACACACCTGTCCTGGTATTTAAAAAAATATTAAGTAATATTATCGTAAGCAGTTGGGCCATTTTATTTAAAGCTGTCCTTTACACTTTTTTTCAAATTTGGGTTAAGTTATTTCTACTCAGAATCATGAGCTCTTTTGATCCTAAAAGGAGAAAAAAAGTGTCCCAAAATTTCCATACAATTTGCGATCTTTCCATTCCGTGAACGCCATACAAAGTCTATGAAAAATGGTAACGGAATGGAAATAAAAACCTTGGGACACTTTTTTTCTCCTATTAGGATAGAAAAGTGTTAGCAATTTGTTTTTTGCCTATTGAATATTGCATGTCTCGTGCCGTGTAAATGGAACTATAAGTGAACTCTCGCTTTGGCCTGGCAAGTTAAGACAGCACAGATAGAGGGACTTTAAAAGTGTGCATAAGTGAAATACCCCTCCAGATTTACGATGGTGTGCTGTCATTATTTAATAGACGTGGCATTCCAAGGGTTAAAAAGAGTCCGGAATATGACAAATAATTTCGTTGCCGCAGCCTAACCGCCAAGCGTTTGTCTATGATTCGGTCAAATTGTGTTTTTTAAAAAACTAATTATAGCCAGCCTTTTATGAATGTAGTATGATACCTTAGGGTATGGAGCTTTACGCACACTAGCGTCCCTTCCCCTCCCCCTGACGCAACCCCTCCTTTTTCATTGACACTTATTTCCTGAAATGTATACTTTCCTCAAAAAATGTAAAAAACTGTGAACCGGGAAATATTTCATGCAAAAAGGGGGGGTTGCGTCAGGGGGAGGGGAAGAGACGCTAGTGTGCGTAAAGCACCATACCCTAAGGTATCATACTACATTCATAAAAGGCTGGCTATAATTAGTTTGTCTTCCCCATACATTCGAACACAATTTAACCGAATCACTAGTTCGGTTTGCCGAATTGGGCTTACCTTTTCAGACTTAGTGAACAGTGAACTAGGTTTTCCGTATACATATTCGCAATATGAAATATTAACCATCGTGTCACTAATGCACCGTGGACCACCCGCTTGAACAAATGCTGAAAAAAAAAACACGAAAATATTATTTTTTGCTATACGTAAATAATAATGAGCGCTATCAACTCTACGCGTTCAGTAATTGATAAGGTGCTGCTTTGTATTTATCAGGTAAGTACGTTTATTTCATGATCACCCTTTAACGAAAAGTTCAAAAAACAAGAAAGAGGTGCGGCTGTTTTTAATCTCAGGGGGGGTGGTGAGGAGGGGGTTCGCTAGACCTAGAGCGCGGTAGGTACTTACTGGTTATCCTGGCTCCATTATTGTCGCAAACGAAGTCCATCAGAGTGTTGGTGCTTTTCACCGCAGTGCGGTCGAATCCGGCCGGCAGGCATGGAGCCATTCCTTTGACCAAGTCGCTGGCACATTCCTTTATCTGCGGAACTTTAGAGCAGAACCTAGAAAATGGGATTTTGTTAGAAGAACTGAACTGAGACTGTTTTACACGGTCTGTGAATTTCTCTCAAGGGTGTTTGTAAGTAGGAACAAGAACTACCTACTATACGTATAAATAAATATATTTCAGTGTGATAGCACTCACTTTTGAATTACTTTGTCGTATACTCCGCTTTTCATCGCTTTTTCTATTTCATACAAGAACATTTCAATATTGGTAACGCCGTTCAAACACTTTGCGAATGTTATCATTGCAGACTGAAATAGAAATAAATTACATGTAAGTATGTACCTATTGAAACGACGCCGCACTCTTGTTGGTGTATATTTCACGGAATGAAACAATAAAACAATGTTCAACAGTTCACAATTATATTGGCAATAATGTATTCTTTACAATCGACCGTTACGATTCCAAACTGTCATACGACTGAACTCGTTTCAAATCTGATGCCCGTTCATTCTCCAATCCACCCTCAATATCAAATAAATCAACTGTCAACTTAATAGGTCCGTCTACCTACAACTAAAATGTTAGTGGGTGGTCACCTTCATTATGAATTAATGTTACACTATATTATAAAAAATAAATAATCTTTGATTACAATCACGTATTGCCGAGATTGCCTACTTTATTTTATACCATTAGAAGAACTATAATTTGGCCACCTTCGGTTTCCATCATCAGAATTCAAATCGGCTCGATGCCGGCATAACATAGTATTGTCACCGGTCTTTCATAATTATACCTGAAACTGTATCTATCATTAGGGATGTGACAAAGTCAAAAAAGGGACTCAAAATTTGAATGAAACCAAAAAGAAAAAAAATGTGCTTATCAATTAAATATTATAATCTCAATTGCTATAATGTAATAGAGGTGTCAAACGGAATGTAAACTATCTCAGTCTGCCAAACACTACGACGTAGGTATACCCTCCATTTTTTAAGAGCATACCTTGACTTCTGACGTCTTGTCCTCGGCATGAGCCGCGTTGCAAAATTCCGTAGCCACTCGTTGAATGTATTTACCATAAGGCGAATTATCAGGAATAGAAAATGTGAAGCTGCCGAATATTCCTGTCAATGAAAAATACATAATGCAACTTTAGGGATCGCACCTACAGTTACAACAATGAAATGTTGATGTCCTGGTTGCAAGCAAATAATCACATTAGCCTAATATTTCAATATTTACGTCCCACTGCTGAGCACAGGCCTCCTCTCATGCGCGAGAGGGCTTGGGCTATAGTCCCCACGTTAGCCCAATGCGGATTGGGGACTTCACATACACCCATGAATTTCTTCGCAGATGTATGCAGGTTTCCCCACGATGTTTTCCTTCACCGAAAAGCTAGTGGTAAATATCAAATGATATTTCATACATAAGTTCCGAAAAACTCATTGGTATGAGCCAGGATTTGAACCCGCGACCTCCGGATTGAAAGTCAGAAGGCAGACGTCATATCCACTCGGCCACCACTGCTTAAGCAAATAATGCTAAGCTGCAATGCATCAGGATTTACTTTTTAGGGTTCCGTACCCAAAGGGTAAAAACGGGACCTTATTACTAAGTTTGTCAGTCTGTCTGTCACCAGGTTGTAACTCATGAACCGTGATAGCTAGACGGATGAAATTTTCATAGATGATGTATATCTATTCCCGCAATAACAACAAATACTAAATATAACATAAATATTTAAGTGTCCCACTTAAATACAACAACAAACGTGATTTTTTTGCCGGTTTTTGCGTAATAGTAGGACTACTTACGGAACTGCGCAAGTCCGACTCGCACGGGGCCGGTTTTTTAAGTAAATGATTCATCTTGTATTTGAAGTGAAGACGGTATGCTGTACGTTCAGTTCGTTTTCTCTGTTCCAAAATCTCAAGTTCTATTTGGATTTTTATTTTCATAAGCTGATTGATATATTTACCCGAATCAGAGCTTCCAGTTGTATTAGTCTCTACTGTTCCTTCGGTTCCTGCGACCAATTCTGTTGTTGCATGTTGCGTTACCTACAAAAATATTAGGTAGGTATTAGAAAATGTAAAACGGTGTAACGAATGCCTACTATATAGGTAAACATACACGTAGCAACGAATTGTATGTTAAATTACCTATGAAAATATTACACATTATAGTCATAGTCATATAGTCGTATAATTATTTAAAAAAAACAATACAGGTATATATATATTGTGTTTGAAATACATGCCTTAAACTAAAATTTAAAATTGGAATTCCTTAATCAAGTCATTAATGCCAGAATATGAGCTTTTTTTTATTTTTGCCATTTTTATATATTGTGACGTTTTTTGCTACTTTTGTGTTAGTTCTGGTCAGGATCGCGAGCCCTTTTCATCCTTATAGGAGAAAAAAGTGTCCCATAATTTCCATACATTTATCAAACTTTCCTTTTTGATAACGCCATACAAAGTATATGAGGAAATGGTAACACAATAGAAAAAAACACTGGGACATTTTTTTATCCCATTAGGATCGAAAGAGCTCGTGATTCCGAGTAGAAATAACACAAAAGTGGCAAAAAAGGTGATAATATATAAAAATGGCAAAAAAAAAAAAACGCTCATGAAATAATTAGCACTAGGTATAGGTACAAACCTCTGGGCAAGACAGGCTTTCTAAGTAGATGTTGTGGAACTCCTGGCCCAGTTTCCCGATGGCTGGCTTCGGGCAACTCTTTACTACGTTCACCAGACACTCCAAGCTCTGGTCCACCAAGACACACCAATCCTGTTATTAAAAAATATATTAGGTATGCAAGATTTCCGTAAGTTTAAGCAGAGGGAGTTTGAAAGACTTGATCAGTTCGGACGCTTGAACATTTTAAGCAATAACAAAAAAGGGCCAAATTAACTATCAGCGGGGTAATGCTGCCAGCGTCTACGGTACCTTGCCGAGGGGCGATTTTTTATTGTAGGTTAGGTTTTATTTTTATTCAATTAGTATAATTTTAGTTTATAAGTTTTTATACAACATCTATGTGTGCTTGTCTTTATGAGAATAATTAAAGAAATTAGTAGCAAGTGTTTGGTCATGATAATAAACTAGTTATGAAAAATAACGGTAATAAAGAACTATCAGCTAGGTACGTATCCAATATTACTGTTACTCGTTTATTGGTTCAAGTCTCCCAGTCTGCCACCCACCTGGGACAGTCTATCAGAAGTAGCAGACTCCGGACTAGGTACTTAAAAAAACAATTTTAATGTCGGAATAATATTTAAAAAAAAATTGTATTAAGCAGAAACGTCTGCAATAAATGCTATAATTAACCTTAGAACTAAATTAAAAGTGGAAAATTTTACTGCCTCGAATGAGTCTTCAACTCACGACTAAGAGTCACTAGTCCATTGCTGTGCCTTTCGGCAGACTTTGAAATCTGCTTAGGTCAATGCTGTTTTTTTCAGAATCGGCACTTTTGCAACCGATAAAGCATATCCATAACAAATCCAGATCTAATCCATAACCTACGATCACAGTCACAATATGCCTTCTCGTGTTGCGTTCAAAGGTTTAAAAAGAGTCCGGAATACGAAATTTCGTACCCGTATATAGCCGTGCATCAAGCGTCGTATGATGGTCTGAGGGTCTACCGCGAACCACGTTCGACGTGTTGCCTTTCTGTCGCACTTGTAAATTCGTACGTAAGCGTGACAGGGAGGCAACGCATCGAACGTGGTTCGCGGTAGGCCCTCTGGTTCCTTCAAGTCTCTTTTGGTTGGGCATAATTTAAAAATTGTTAATGAAATATATTTATACCGTATTTTTATTACTGAAATGTTAATTTTGTAAACGAAGTGCTTGTAGTTGACGGCCTCCTTTGATATCGATATACTTTTATACTTTTTCTATATTTTACTGTTTTTACTGTCACTAATGTCTTACGGAAAAATTACACCTATATTTTGCAAGATTTCCTCGTTTTTATTGCGAATCAAGCTCTGACCCATTTCATTGGTCTTCGAGCCGGTCCTAGTGTTATGTTTGAACCGCGCACTGAGTAAGTTTCGAGCTACGAAATGTTTCGCACTCCCATAAGAACAAGAAGTCTAACACGCGCAGAGCGCGATGCAAAACCTGAGGTAATTAGAGTGTCCAAGTCTTCGCCCTCGCACTCAACGACTATTCGACCAGCAGACACGACGTTCGTTGCTGGCAGCAGCCATATGGAAACCTCGGCGCACACCGACGTGCCGCACCCGCTGCCAGCGCACAGCATGGTATCTAAATCCTCGTCTGCCATACGGAAAAGGTTAGAATATGAGCGCGCTAAAGAAAAGGCCAAGATTGCTAACGAGTTGTTAGATTTGAAGTATGAGGCTGAACTAGCCAACCTAAAGTCAGAAAAATACAGTTCACACCAAAGTGGTAAAAGCTCACGTCACAGTTCCCGCATTAGCAACGCCAGTAAGAGCACTCGTCAAAATGTTGAAGACTGGATGGAGCGTAGCGCGCGAGAACTTGATCCGTTGCAGCCCGCCCCCGAGGATGATGATAACCTGGGCGACCGCAACCAGCCGGCACCTCCCCTCGCCGACTCTAATGGTACTATCAAGTTACTCGCAGCCGCAGTAAAGAATTTGACGATCGCCTCCACTAAAGATAAGTCACATGCCAACATTTTGAGCCGCATATGTACGCCGCGAGATTTACCGAAATATTCCGGCGATCCGCTCGAATGGCTGCAATTTAAACAAGCGTTTGAGGAGTCAACTGACGTTTGTAAATTTACCCCGAAGGAAAACTTATGGAGATTACGTAAGTGTCTGCAAGGACAAGCAAAAGAAACCGTGTCAGCCCTGCTTATGACCGCCGCCTCTCCTGATCGTATAATGGCGACACTTGAACTTCGTCACGGCGACCCCGAGTGTATTATAAGCAGACTCATTCATGACATTAAGAAGCTTCAGACCATGTCCCAAGAGTACCAGAAAGATATTGTCAATTTTTCTGTCAAAGTTCAAAACTTTGTGGAGTCTGTGAAGGCAGTGGGGCGCGAGGAGTACGTGCAAGGGCTTAGCATTGTCCCATTGTTGATTTCCAAACTACCTCCAGTACTCGTTTCAAAGTGGTCGGACTATAGCTATCCACTAATCAAGGACGGAGCAAAGTCACGTTTGAATATTATGTCCGACTTTCTCAACATGGAGGCTCTCAAGATTGCCACGACCGCCAACGTTCATCTACAAAGTTATCGCCCTGAGCAGAATAAACAAAAGCAACACGATACTACTACTAAAGTTGCACCGAAAGCGCAAGCAATTTTATTGCAAACTGACCAACGCGACGACGAAGGGAAGAATGATAAGTGCCTCTTTTGCCGCACTCAATGTCACAAGTTGCCTGACTGTAAGAAGTTTAAACGCGCTTTACGTAAAGACAGATGGCGCCACGTTAAGAAGTACGGACTTTGCTACAAATGCATATCGCAACGCCACGATCGTGAGACTTGTTCTGCGCCTGCGTGCGACAAGGACGGATGCGGAGGTGCACACCACAGTCTATTGCACTACGTAGACATCAGCAAAGATGGCAAAGCTTCCACTTCGCGCCCGGTTGACGTTAACGTCAGCGCCTTGCCGCAGCCCGAGTCAACCTCAGTCACGGAGTCACCATCGAGTTCCACAATACAGTCATCGTCTGTAACTGAAGCTGCGACGTGCTCTATAAATACTGAAAAGCGCGTACTATTGAAAGTAGTTCCTGTCAACATTCACGGACCGAACGGCGTGTTTAGTACGACTGCATTTTTGGACGACGGGTCTTCAGTTTCGTTATTCAGCTCCGAGTTAGCAGCGCGCGCCGGCCTCACCGGCCGCAACGAATCCATGCGCGTGTGCGGCGCCTGGAAAGACGACGAGCTTGTGCACGAAGCAACTGTACTGACTTTACGTATTTCTAGTGCTAGTGGTAGTATACATGATTTAAATGTACGTAGCGTTCAACAATTGAGTATACCTGTACAAAATGTTAACTTAGTAGACTGCGACAAGTATGAGCATTTGAAAAAACTTAAAACTCAACTTCCTTTTGCTAAGATTTCTAAGCCAGAGTTGTTAATAGGTCAGGACAATTATAATTTACTTGTACCTTTAGAAGTATGCTTAGGGCCTGATAACGAACCGTCAGCTACACGCACCCCCTTAGGTTGGTGTGTCCATGGGCCGGTACATGTGCCGCGCGCGTCGCGGGCCGCACGATCAGCGCACGCCACGCTCAACCTCTGCGTAGTGCCTGAGGAAGACGCCGTCGCGCACGCACTGCGTGAGCTACACGACGAGGTACGCCGCTCGTTTGCGATCGACTCTTTGGGAGTTGCAGGTAAGCCTAGAGAGAATGCTGACGATGTGAAAGCGCAGGAAATGTTAGAGAAGTCTGCAGTGCTCACCAATGGCAGGTGGTCAGTGGGTCTTCCGTGGAAAGATCCGCACGTCAGCTTGCCCGATAGTTACCCTAGCGCATTTAAGCGGCTACAGGGTGTAGAAAAGAAAATGCTAGCTGATAAAGCTTATGGACTCAGGTACGAGGAACGTGTCAACCATTTGTTTGAAAACGATTTCGCACGGGAAATGGCCGACACGTCACTCACGCCTAACACATGGTACTTGCCACATTTCGGAGTTGACAATCCGAACAAGAAGAAGCTGCGTTTGGTTTATGACGCAGCAGCTAAAAGTCAAGGCAAGTCTTTAAATGACTTTCTTCTCACGGGTCCGGATTTACTCGTTTCCTTGTTCGGCATTATGGTTCGTTTTCGAGAGGATAGGGTAGCCGTAACCGGTGACATAAAAGATATGTTTTTGAGAATTAAAATTAATCCCGTAGACCAGAACGCCCTCAGATTCCTGTGGAGAGGTAGGAACCCCACAGGCCCAGTGAAGACGTACGCGATGACGTCGCTGATTTTCGGCGCGAACTGCTCGCCCTTTATTGCCCAGTACATTAAGAACAAGAACGCTAGCAGGTTCGAATCTACGCTTCCAGCTGCCGTCTCTGCTATACACAGCCAGCACTATATGGACGACTATATTGATAGTCTGCCGGATGAAGCTACCGCCATCAGTATGGTAAAGAATATTCGTGATATTCACAGTGCGGGAGGTTTCGAAATCCGTAACTGGACGTGTAATAGCGCAAATGTGCTCGACACTATACCTAAAGATATTTTAGGTAATACAGCTGTGAGGTTTGGACTGGACGATCATGACGAAGGTGAGCGCACTCTTGGACTGATTTGGTACCCTGCCAAGGATGAACTGGGGTTCGATGTGTCATTCAAGCGCATTCCCGACAGCGTCATCAAAGGCGAACTGAGACCTACGAAGAGGGTTATGTTGCGTGTTATTATGTCAATTTTTGACATTTTTGGGTTCTTGTCACCATTTACCACACAAGGCAAAGTTATGTTGCAGGACGCCTGGCGTCTCCATATCGACTGGGACGATATTATTCCAGATGAATTGTATAAAAAGTGGTGCAGTTGGTTGGAATTACTGAAGGTTATTGGAGAAATTCGCCTGCCAAGATGGTACCAGTCATGCGCTGCCAGGTGTAAGATGGGCGATGAGTTGACCACAACTTTACCAAGCTCTTCCTTTCATGCCGTGACCGAGCAATGCTATAGTGACTTAGAACTGCATTTATTCAGTGACGCCTCACTTAAGGCAATGTCAGCGGTTGCGTACTGGCGTTGGAAGAGTAACGATCAGATATGTGTCGCGTTTGTTGCCAGCAAAAGCCGAGTATCTTCGGTGAAACCTCAAACTGTGCCGCGATTGGAACTTCAAGCTGCGTTGCTAGCAGCTCGACTCGCTGACTCAATAGCGAAGGCACATCGTTTGCCCGTCACACGACGATACTTTTGGTGCGATTCGAGTACGGTGCTACACTGGATTGGCAACAACACTCGTCGATACAAGACTTTCGAAGCTAATAGATTAGGCGAGATCGACGACCTGTCACAAGCCTCTGGATGGAGGTACATGTGCCAACAGGACTGAACGTGGCGGACATTGCTACAAGAGAAACGTTCAATTATCAGTCTTTTCTGAATGAGTGGTTCAAGGGACCCGAGTTTTTGTACAGCGATGAGACTTGTTGGCCAGCGAACGTCCTGGAACCCGAAAATGAAGTCGGCGCTGAAGCTTGCATGACCGTAGTAGAAAACTCACGTACTTGTTTCCCGGTTCCTGACCCTGAGCGCTTCTCCTCGTGGCTACGATTCATGCGATCTACCGCTTGTGTTCTCAAGTTTGTAAATAAATGCAGAGGTATCGCACTTGACGACTACGCCCTGATGGAGCAAGCAAAGCAGTTAATCCTGCGCCAAGCTCAAGAAGATTCCTTTGCCAGTGACATACAAGCAGTAAAGGCAGGAAAAGACTTGCCACGCGATAGTCGGCTGCGAAATCTATCTCCATACTTGGACGAGAACAATGTTTTGCGCGTGAGTGGCCGCATTGATGCTGTTTCTGACGTACCTCAGGAAGCGAAAAGGCCCATTATTCTTGACGGACGGCATCCTACTGCCAAGCTTTTGGTCAAGCACTATCATGTGAAGGCTGCCCACGGACACCAAGAAGCGGTAGTAAATGATTTAAAACAAGAATTTTGGATAATTCACTTGCGACCTACCGTCAAAAATGTTGCGTCTCGTTGCATGCTCTGCAGGTTAAGAAAGGCTACCCCACAGGTGCCTCGGATGGGTGACTTACCTCAAGCGCGCATGGCGCATCATCAACGTGCCTTCACCTTTTGCGGGATCGATCTGTTTGGGCCCATGGAAGTCACAGTAGGCAGACGTCGAGAAAAACGTTACGGCGTTTTGTTTACTTGCCTAACAGTTCGTGCAGTCCACATAGAAGTTGTTCACACACTAACTACCGACTCATTGATTATGGCGCTTCGACGAATGGCGTCCCGACGCGGGTGGCCGTCGCATATTTATTCCGACAACGGCACGAACCTACGCGGAGCAGACGTCGAATTGCGAAGATCCATACAGGAGCTCGACGAAGAATCACTTAGAGCCGAAGCTCTTAACAATCAAGTTCGCTGGACTTTTATTCCGCCCGCCAGCCCCCATTGGGGTGGGGCGTGGGAGCGCTTGATTCGGACCGTGAAGCGATCTCTTCGTGTCATTTTAAAAGAACGAGCGCCTCGAGATGAAACTCTAAGCACTCTACTAGCGGAAGTAGAAGGTATTGTCAACGGTCGACCACTAACACACGTGTCGGTAGAGCCGGGCTCCTCTGACGCGCTTACGCCCAACCACTTTCTTATAGGCTCTTCGTCCAGGTTACCAATACATGGCGTATTTGACGATTCGGACTTAGCCTTAAGGAAGCAATGGCGAATAGCGCAGCGATTGGCCGACATGTACTGGAAGCGGTGGATGAAGGAGTTCCTCCCGCTTCTGTTACCGAGAAAGAAGTGGCAACAGGAGCAGAAGCCACTGAGTGTCGGGGACCTTGTGCTTGTGGTTGACCCAGACTCGCCTCGAAACGTGTGGCCACGAGGCCTAATTAAAAATGTCCTACCGGGAAAAGACGGTCGCATCAGGGTGGTCGACGTCAGCACCGCTACCGGCGTGCTGCGCCGGTCTGTGGCGCGCGTGGCTCCTGTACCTACCCTAGCTGATTAGTGCTAGTTTGCGCACTAGGGTGGGGAGTGTAGTTGACGGCCTCCTTTGATATCGATATACTTTTATACTTTTTCTATATTTTACTGTTTTTACTGTCACTAATGTCTTACGGAAAAATTACACCTATATTTTGCAAGATTTCCTCGTTTTTATTGCGAATCAAGCTCTGACCCATTTCAGTGCTATATCTCCAAACAATGACTTCAAACATTTTACATGGCATATTCCATATAAAAATGAACTGTCTGACCCATATAAAATATCATATAAAAATGGGCCTATCCACAGGGTTGCCATAATTAGTCGGAGCTGATAAGGGACAGTGGACAACTTTTTTACCTGAGGGCCACATTGAGCCTCAGAAACTTTCGCGTGGGTCACCGAGGGGGGGGGGGGGGGGGTATATCTGCTTGCTACTGTTTGGTTCTGTTTGGTTGTTGTTTGTTTGGTTTGGAGAGCCTTGTTCTAGAGCGCTATCAATAAATAAATAAACATTATAGGCATATAGGGTAGTGACCCACCCACTAGGCCAGACCCGACCAAATACGGGACGTGATACTTAAATACGGTGACAGTCCCGTATATACGGGACGTATGGCAACCCTACCTATCCATCATATGACCTGCGAGGTATACTCGTAGTTTGGTTTGTCGAGTCGTTCTTACCTTATCAGATATAGTGTACAGTGAACTAGCTATGGCAGATATTCCATCTCCGGAGCTATTTGTATACCTCGTGAAGTTCGCCGTTATGGCATCTTGGCAATATGCAATATAAAACATCTTATCCCTAATGCACCGTGGCCCATCTTCTTTAAAATATGCTGCAAAAACACGAAATTCAAAAATTCTTAAGTCATTTTCGCTGAGCATAATATAGGCTGATTCGGGAGAAGTGCATGAGCAGGACTAACCCTACCAGTAAATGATAAGCTACTGTTTCATAAGTTCATAACAGTAAGTATATAGAATCACTCGTGCGTCTGTCTGTTTGTGACAGCCTATTTTCTCCGAAACTACCTACTGTACCAATTAAGTTGAAATTTGGTACACATTATGTATGTAAGTTTGTGACTCAAAGACGGACATGTAATGTAAAACCAGAAATGTACAGGAAATTGTCAGTGTCAGGCTCGGGTGGCAAGTCCTGCTTATTTTTTCATTTTCATTTTCATTTCATTGTCTTCTTTTATTGGTGTGCAAGAGTGTTTTGTATTGTATTGTATTGTGTTGTGTTGTGTTGTATTGTGTTGTGTTGTGTTGTGTTGTGTTGTGTTGTATTGTATTGTATTGCATTGCATTGTATTGTATTGTATTGTATTGTATTGCATTGTATTGTATTGTACTTACAGGTCATCCTTGCACCATTATTGTCACAAGCGAAGTCAATCAGGGCGTTGGCGTTCTTCACCGCGGTACGTTCCAATCCGGCCGGCAAGCATGGAGACACTCCATGGACCAGCTCGCCGACACATTCCTTTATCTGCGGAGCTGTAGGGCAGTACCTGGAAACAGTGTTTGCTTGAACGATGATGATGATTGATCAAAACTATGATTTAATAACTCATGTTACGTTAGAACGGGCCGTGTCCGGGCCGGAGGTTCCGGCGCTTACTTTTCTATGACGTGACAGGTGATCTCATGATGCTTTCCATAGAAGCGATGCGCCGGAAGCTCCGAGCCGGACACGGCCCGTTCTATCGTGAGTCATGCTTTATTCTTCTCCGGACCCCACACTATCTTCATACCAAATTACATGTTCTCCATACAAAATTCGTTTAGCGGTTTAAGTAGGTACGAACAGACTCTCACATTTTAAATATTATATCGTTGTTTCGGCATTTTGCCACGGGTTACTCGGGGAGCTTTGGGGAGCTTTGGGTAGCGGGGGTATATAATCCCAAGAATGGACATAGGAAAGATGTGTCTGAGATTATATTTCAAGTCTGCATTAAAATGTATTTTTAATATAGAACGAGGCCAAAAATGCTCGGTTGCATGCCTGCCCGGAAAATCCAATCCCAGCCTTATTACAAATACAATGCTTTGCGAAATAATATTTTCATCACACCGGTCTGCTCGAAAAATACCTTGTTTCATGCAGGTAAGAAAAAGGTGAAGGACAAAGGCCTGTTATTGTCCCCACGGGAGTTATAGCTTTTTTTTAAATTAAGTATGCGACTAATTTATACGAACCATGTAGGACGTAGGTTATACAGGGTGTTACTGACCATCGGGCTTTAAATCCAGGGCTCGATTCTACTCGCTAAACTGAGCTACTTTTATTATGGCACCAACCCCGAAATCCCGATTTTTTTTTTACTTTTTCTTACATTTTGGCTGATCGTGATCAGATGTCAACGTTTTCTATGGAAAAGCCAAAAAAATTCCCCGATTTTAGGGTTGGTCCCATAGTAAATGTAGCTCAGTTTAGCGAGTAAAATCAAGCCCTGGAATTAAAGCCCCAGACACATACTTCAAACTTACCTACTTACTTATACTTTTTTTATAGTTTTACTTTCAAAATACCGAAATGCCGGTATTCGATCCCTGATATATTAGGGGTTAGAAAAAAGCTATAACAATATTGTATCGTCAGGTGACAACCAAAACTCATTAATTACGATCACAAGTTCATAGCCATATGGACCATATTAGTACCAAAATAAGGTCGATTTTTGTTTGCCTTATTTATTTTTAGTTATTAATGAGTTTTGGATATCACCTGACGGTATATTACTTATTTTATAATAATATTAATCATAGACTGTTTTGTTTTGTCTGTTAAATTATCTCGTACCTAACTACGCAAGTTGTCAAGGTCATTGTGGTGTAAATAATAACTTTTTTTTACCGACCATAATGTTTGATTAATAAGTACATACTTAAGTAGTCATGCAACCTTGAATCGAAAGTCAATAATAAAGTCTAACTAGTTGAACATATTTTAAATACTCTTGCAGTAGGTACCTAAGTACTTATTTATACCTATTGGCTGGATTTTTGAATAATCTGGTTTAGGTTTAACTTGTCCCATATTTACGTTTTTCGCGGTTTACTAACGAATGGGCCAAAATCGTTTCCCAAAGTAATCACATCCCAAACTATGTTTCCCAAATTATCATTTCCCAAAAAAATGTTTGGCAAAACAACTTATCGCAAATTTTCAGTTAGCAATAGTCTTTTTTGGCAAGTTATTGTTTAGCAAATAATTACTTGGACAAGTTTCATTTTACCAAATATTATTTAGTCAAATGTATCATTAAGCATAACTTACATGTCCCAAAATATTGCATGGCATACAATTTACATACCAATGAAGTGGAGGCTGCAGAATTTTATTTGTCTAGTATTTAACTGATCATTACATATACATAGTAAAATGTAACGTCAAAAAAAAACATTCTTACTGCCAAAAATATGTAGTAAATGATCACTAAAATTAAGACTCCATTTTAATGTAAAATGACAACCAAATTTGTTACATCTTGCTATACTATTAAAGCAAATAACACCAAAGTAATCATTGTAACCCAAAAATTGTAAATAACCACCAATATTCAAACCACATTTTAGTTTAAAATGTCATGCAATTTTTTTACATCTCGTTATTCTATTAAATTAATTAATCCACTTCGATGACCTTTTTTTAGTACATAGAATTTCGTTTCTGTAAGGACCGCAGTTCTAACCTAACCTAACCCACTTTTCTAATAGCATTTCGATTCTGTGAGGGTGACAGTTCTAACCTAACCTAACCCACTTTTCTGATAGCGGTTCCGTTTTGTGAGGATCGCAGTTCAAACCTAACCCAACCCACCCAAATTACGTAGAATTTAACGTACCTATTATAACATAACAAAAAGTACTTTAAATAGAGATGCCTATTTGTCAAATTTGCGAAGTGACAATTTTGACCAAACATCTTTTTGGAATATAATATTAGACAATAAAAAACGTTTGCTAAATAAGTTTTTGTCCTAATAACATTTGACAAAGTAAAATCATGCCAAATGATAATTTGACCAAATAAATTATATGCGAAGTGTAACTTTGCTAAAGGTTCCTTTGGGAAATGAAACTATTGCGATAAGTTTGTTGGGAAGTGAAATTTGGCGAAATGTATTTGGCCGAAACGAAAGTACACCGTTTTTCGCATACTCATAAGTATAGGTATATATTTTAAAGAAAAGGATTTTGTTATCCTTAATTTTATTATATTGCCATTTTGTATAAGGCTGCGAGAACTGGGACTGAAACTGCAATAGTCGGTCAGTGAATTTCTCTGGAGAGGGTTTTCTGGGCATAAACTACCTACTAGGCACTTAAAAATCACATTATTGTGTAAAATATGCACTTACTTTTGGATTACTTCGTCATATACTCCGCTCTTCTCCGCCTTTTCCATTTCTTTCGCGAAAGTTTCAAAATCGATCACGGCGTTCAAACACTTGTCGAATGTTATCATTGCAGACTGAAATAGAAACACATGTACGGTTTGACAAAGAAAACATATTTCATAAGTTATATTTCCACGATGATATCTATATTTAATTACACAAACGGGTCTACCTCGATATAATTTCATTGTTTTTACCTCAAATTCCGACGTTTCGTTTCATATGTGTACAAAACGCGAGAGCTTAAAGTGTTAGGTACGATGATATCTGTTTTATAATCTACATAATACAGGGTGTTTGATACCGTACATCGTTTGCCAAATTAAAACGGCAAATAGGCATCATTTGCTATCTTCCCAGGCCTAGAAATTTTTAATTTTGCGCACATTTTTTTTTCAGTTCTATGGCAGTTTTTCGTAAATTTCAAATTTTTACTTGAGCATTAGTAAAAAAAAACATGGCCAATTTATTTTCTAGACATGAGCAGATAGCAAATGACTCAACCTATCTGCCGTTTTAATTTGGCAAACGATGTACCAAACACCCTGTATAAGGTAACGGCGGCTATTAACGCGGGTATCAAAATCGACGTCTAACACCGCGGTGTTTACAAATACGCATTTTGCAAGCAAACAGATTTATTCCCTAAGAAATAAAGCATACACAAAACAAGCTCATTCATTGGTCTATCGTGCCCATTAGTGTGCATTTGTGTGAGGGTAACAAAAAACTCGCGATTCGTCAGTTTGTGCGACGGCGGCGCAAGAGCCGGTTATTCCATACAGACGCGTGACGCCACAGTTAAGTGCACTCCAATCTTACTTAGTGTTTTACGTAATAGTTATGGCAAATAAACTAGTGCAATGCCTTTTAAGAGGTTGTGTATTGTTTTCTACACGATTTTGAATTACTTTTAACTTAGTTTTTGACCGGGAAATACGTTTAAAATGGAAAATAAAATACAGCGGTGATAGGCGCCAATTACTTCTGAGGTAAGTAATTCCGTGGTATGCCACGGTAATAGAAAAAGTGGTAGTTTTGTTATTTACTCTTTAGTTTTGGTACAAATAATCAGTTTTATAATTTCTTTTATTTATTCCAATCTTGATCTATTCACACTATTAAAGAGCTAATTTCCGTGGTATGGAAAGTATTCAACTAACGCTTAATTTTTAACAAAAACTTCAGCACCGATTTCCTTGTTTCTATGGGAACCCTTAATCTGTCAACTTTTTCTTATTATGAGATAAAACCTAAAATTTACTTGCCGGGTATGTGATTTTCTGTTTACAAGAAGCTTGTAATATGCGTGTTTGATTTTATTTGAAGAACCATCTGTGTTTTATTATTTTTATGGGTCGGAATTAGGTTTAATCAAACTCCAAATTAAGCCTATTACCGATGGTATGATCAAATTACCCTCGGTGATAGAATGTATAGAAATCTATTACCGACCCAGACAAATATCGAATGGGTCGGTAATAGGCTCTTAAAGAGTTATCTATTACCGAGTGACTATTTGGTATTGTATTTTTGGTATTTTTAAACATACTCCTATAGTTTTATTTTTTATTTCGTGTCATTATTAAACTTAATGGCACAAACATAATATACAGAACCCACGTCATTATTATTGTTTTAACCCTCGGTATTAGGTTTCGAATTTTGAGTTTGGTTTCTATTAACGAGTGCAGAAAAATCATGCCAATTGTACCCTCGGTAATGAAAGCTCAATTCGCGATAATAGAATCACAGCCTGTCCCTTGCCACGGTAATAGAAGATTGGGTCATTTTGGCTTCAAAAAATATTTTAATACATATAATAAGCCAAAATGAATCCAAAAACGTGTGAAACGGAAAGTTCATTAAATGCTCTGATGTATAAAAAATATTCCTGGCTGTTAGACAGCATTGATACCCTTAATTTTTAGATCTCTTTTGAAAAGTTCCTTAACTACCACGGTAATAGGTGCCTTTACCTTATTACGAATAATACATACGTTATACCAGGAGGCCGCATAAATGATATTTTATCCTAAAGAGGCAATTTTGGTGTAAATTAGAGTGTAATCTAGAAGGCAAGATATTGAATGGATCTCAGTGCGTCAAACACTACGACTTTTACCTTCTTACATTTCTTATGAACATACCTTGACTTCTGAGGCCTTGTCTTCGGCATGAGTGGCATTGCAATATTCCTTAATCACTAGTGTACTGTACTCATCAAAAGGCGCATTGTCAGGACCAGGACCATCGACCGTGGAGCGACCAAATACTCCTGTCAATGAAAAATACAGAGTTAGGCCAAGAAAAGTCTGCAGAGATTTTGATAGCCCACGCAGTGCGCCTTATTTATACGTCATAATTGAATATAAGTTTGACGTTTAAAATAACACTTGCACTGCGTGGGCTATCAAAATCGCTGCCAACTTTTATTGGTCTAAAAATAAATGCAATTTTAGGGATCGTTCCTATAAGATTCCAGTTACGACAACGCAGGATTGCTGTCGACTGCATTGCCGTTACCGGTAAAAAAGAAAAATTAAAATATCTCAAAGCATTCACAATATTTATTTGATACTTATTATAGAATAGTATTTAGGTAAGGATAATGAATGAGCAGATTAACTAAATTAAGTACATAAACATACATAAACAACCGTGAGACCTACCAATATTGATTACCGGTTAATTTGTATGAATAATATAGGTACCTAACCGTTAAATCTTTTTAAAGATCTATCAGTAAGTAATATTTAAGAAGTTACTTTAAAACGTAAAGTGGCACCGTGTCACGCTAAACGTTAAATTCCTATGAATTTCGTAAGTCAACTTATGTACCTAACTATAGATAATTAATGTAAAATGCATATATATATATACATAGGTACCTACCATACATATATATATGGTATGGTATGGTATGGTGGTATATATATATATGTATAGGTATATATATATATATATATAGGTAGGTAAGTTTCTCAGAATTATCATCGCTGATCTTCAACGGCAACTTATGAACGGCAATAGAGCAGTATAAAAATAGATACCCCACCATAGTATACATATTTAATATTGAAACGTGCTTTAATAGAGTTCTTATTTACTAAAGGTTAAAAGATTTTTACTACGACACTACCTACGTTAAAATAAAATTATGATATATAGTTAGACCGTAAAAAGTCTGCATTTTGATAACCCACGCAGTGCACGTGTCATTTTAAACGTCAAACTTCTATGAAATTATGACGTATAAATAACACTTCCACTGCGTGGTCTATCAAATCCGCTGGAGACTTTTGGTGCGACTATAGAAAATATTTTGAATTAATTAGATTTTTGCTTTCAATTTCATGTCACTTTACAGGAAACAAGTGAATATAGTGTGTACGTACTTTATGTCTGTGTTATTTTACCGCAGATTTTAATTCACACGGCTAATATTATTGTAACATTAATTGAAAATATTTGCATTTGGATAACTACACAGAATAATAATAATCTACCTACTTAACAATAATTTTACCAAGTTAATGACTATCAATAAAATAAATACTATACTATATGTAAATTTGCCGAATGTTGGTTGAAGTCAAAGTAAATAATCGGCGAAAAGTTGTTTGGGTAAAATTCGGTCAAAACTTCGGCGTAAAGGCAGGGCTATAACCGCGAAAATCAAATCAAATTGCGGGCATCTTTTTCTGTCACTCTATTTACGCTTTCATTGGAGTAAGAGAGAAAGATCCTCGCAATTTAGGCCCTCAGAACGCCGTGCGAAGCACTAGAGAGTCCGAAACCCAGGCGAAATTAGAACCGTGTCTAAGTGTGTCCTGTAAGCCTAAGGAGAACTTGCGTCTCGTTATGCGTGTTTTTCTCTCCTGTAATAATATTTATATGTTTGTGCTCAAAAAATAGTTCGAGATGGTATCCAGCTTTATAAGGGTCCGATACCCCTGGAGTTGGTCCATACGTTACGGTAGTTGCTTACCATCAGATGGTTAGATACATCACCAGCTCATCAGTCGGAACATATTTTTATATGTACAAAATGTACGCTTTTACCCATTTGTTTAATTAATATTTTTAGCATAGTAACAGGCGAACTCAATGTTATATGAGCATTCTCTAGCACTCAACCTTCAGACAAAGCTGATAAGTTTAAGATAATGAGCATTAATTCTATTTTATGCTTGAATAATAAGGAAAATAACATAATGATGATGATGATGCATTCCTGTTATCCCTCATTAGGGACATAGGGCTCGCAGAAGAATTCTCCATTTGTCACGATCTTGAGCGGCTTCTTCCAGCTCTTTCCAGCCGAGTCCAGTTGAGCCAGCCTCTTTCTCAACTGATCGCCTCCATGTAGTACAAGGCCTCCCCGACCGCCTACTGCCGGCCGCATGCCAGCGGAGACCCTGCTTGGCCAGATGGCTGTCCGGCCTACGGAGTACGTGTCCGATCCAGCGCCATTTCCTTTCGAGGATTTCCCTTCCTATGGGCTTCTGTTCCGTCATCTGCCATAGTCTGACGTTTGAGATGGTTCGTGGCCAGTAGATCCCTAGAATGCGTCGCAGGCATTTGTTTACGAACACCTGCAGACGATTGGTCACATCTTTCCTCACAAGCCATGTCTCGCAACCGTACAGCAGGACCGACTTGACGTTGGAGTTGAACATCCTGATTTTCGTGCGTCGAGTTATCACGGTGGACATCCATATAGGCTTCAGCTGCGCATATGCTGCTCGCGCCTTGTTGATGCGCGATTCAACATCGCTGTCCGCTCCCCCTGAAGGGTCGACCACGCTCCCCAGGTACGTAAATCGCTCTACTTGCTCAACTGCTTCACCGTTGACATATACTGTCGCTGCATCCAAGGTATTAAGGCGCATGTCCTTTGTTTTCGAGCAATTTATGCGCAGTCCTTCGTTCGCAGCAAATCCCGCAAGGTCATTGGTCTTGGATTGGAGATGTTCGCGTGACGTCGCGAGTAAACAAAGATCGTCGGCAAAATCTATGTCTTCGAGGCTTCCTCCATTCACCCACGGGAGCCCCCTCCTCTCTTGGCTTGTTACTCTGCGCATCACGTCGTCCAAGACAATGAGGAACAACAACGGTGACAGCAAGCAACCCTGTTTCACCCCAGCCGTGACAGGTATACGGTCTGACAACTGCCCTTTATGCATAACTCTACAAGAGGAACCCATATAAAGATTTTGTATAATTTTTATGATCTTGTCTGGTATACCTCTTTTTCTCAGTATGCGCCATATACTTGCCCACTTGACTCTGTCGAACGCCTTCTCGAAGTCCACAAACAGAGTGAAAAGTTCGCTGCGCATTTCATTGCACTGCTCCAAAATCATACGTAGAATGTTAATTTGGTCAATGCAAGACCGCCCTGCTCTAAATCCACTCTGCTCGTCTCTTAACGTGCTATCGACAGCTCTCGCCATTCTGTGTAACAGGATCTTGCATAAGACTTTGGAGCACACCGGCAACAGGTTTATTCCTCTCCAGTTGGAACATTGGGACAAGTTCCCTTTTTTGGGCAACAACATAATAACATAATAAGGACGAATAATACCTAAGTTATCAGCTCAACTAAGTTACCGACTCTAGTTATTGTTATGTCGAGTCATTATTTTGAATACTCAAGTCCATATACATATGTATTTATTGTAGAAATGTTGGTGGATTAAGGATGACTCTCGCTAGACCGGGCCGGGGCCTGGCCGGAGCTTCCGGCGCTTCGTTTTCTATGGAAAGCACCTCGTGATCACCGATCAGATGTCATAGAAAATGGCATCTTGGACGCCTCGGCCCTGGCTCGGCCAGGTCTAGCATGAGTCATCCTTTAACCAGTGTACAGCATTAAATAACATGGTGATGCGATTCTAAAACGGTTGAAACACTGAAATAAGATGCAAATGTGATAAAACTTGATTTATAAAAAAATATATAAACATTTATAATTTATACAAAATAATAAGTAGTTTAAAGTTAAGAAAATAAACATTTAATATTTAACAGAAAATAATAGTTCTTTAAAAAACTTACATGAGCGAATAAAATAAAAATGTTGCAATCGTAGTGTTATGAAGAAAGCTTTTTCTTTGTACTCACCCACAGCTAGAGAAGCAACAACTAGAAATTTCCACAACATATCGAATCCCTACATTCACCTATGAGAACGTTTCAAGTGCCAAATATGTATCTGCAACTGGAGTCCTACTCTTGCGGAGCACGTTATAAACACCACAATACTGCTACAAAACCAATTATGTTTGTATTCACACACACACACTTCTATCTCATTCAAGTGATAAGAATTTCGCGTGATTCGCATTGGGATGAGGCGCTGACCAGATAAAAAATAAAACCTAAAATCTTCAAACCAGTTCTTTAAAAAAAGATAATATATGGCGTTACTTAGTGAGTGAGACACCTGCTCAAGTTTTTCCTTGTGCTGTGAACTCTTATAATATTTATAAGCCGACATAGAAGTTTTTGTGGTAAAAATGAGTATATATTTGAGAAAATGAAACAAGATTGAGTGCATTTATATGCACTGGCCATACATGACAAGCGGTCAATCTTTTGGGTACACGGCCGTGGTCAGTGATATCTGTCGGGTTAAGGGTCTCTCCAGATATATCGACGCGCATTCGGCAAAAGCCGATACCAAAAAGCTTTATGCCTGCGCAATAAGAGCGAAAAAGTTGTCGTTCGGCTCAGCTCGCATCGGCCGGCCGGCCCCTGCCGAAGCGTCGATGGCTTTTTCCTATTGACTTTTGCCGAAAGCGCGTCGATATATCAAAGTCAAAAGTCAAAAATACTTTATTCATGTAGGCCTAGTAACAAGCACTTATGAACGTTTTACATAATAATATATTATCTTAAGCTAATTATCAGAGCAATTTATTGAAGTTAATATTATTCCATAGTAATATTGGATTATTATACAGATCAAATTGAATACTAAGAATTTCACAAAAAGATCGTCAATCATAAAAAAAAATGTATAAAAAATACTAGTCTAGAATGTTTCTAGAATAAAATCTAAATGTCAATAACAAATGTCAATAAAACTTAACAAAGAAGTACATACATTGAATTATCTATTTCGAGTCACCATTAATCCCACGTTGTTTTATCACTCATGTAGTCTTGTGTGGTATAATAAGCTTTAGAAATAAGTTTACGCTTTACATAATTTTTAAATTTATTAATTGATAATTCAGTAATATGATTTGGAAGTTTATTATAAAATCTTACACAATTACCCATGAATGATTTTTTAATTTTATATCTGGGGAGACCCTCACTCATTCCCACCCTGTATAGATCAAATGTAACCCGTACCAATTTTAAGCATGATACTTGTAGTAGGTACTTTGAAATAGAAAACTAGAATTTAAATTAAACAAGGAAGTTGTAGGATATGAAACGTAAGTAAAATAAAAAGAGGTATTTCCATTTTATTTAAAAAAGTACTAAATATTACAGAAAAAAATCTTTTGTTTAAAAACCATTATAGGAATATGAACATTAACTTGAACTTTGTATACTTAAATTTCTATTTGTACTTACACATAATTTTTATATTAATAATATTGTAGTTACTAACACAGTTTTTAAGAAATTTTGTAACTACTCTTACATCAAAAAGATGAAATAAATCATTGAATTTCAATTTCAATTTGTTAACATTACGTAAGTACAAGAAAAACTTAAATAAAGACACTGTACAGACACTACAGACAGGCTTTTTTGTAGTGTACAAAGAAGGGGCTTAGTATACCGGGTGTGGCCTGTAACACGAGCAAATAATTAAAACATAGATTGTACTCCTCAAACGGCGACACTTTTGTTCAACAACTTTTAAAAATAATGATTATAATGAAGTATTTAGACTCCCTATTTTTCATACAAAATAAATATTATCGCTACACGCCACTACACATAAATATTATCATTGTGGTTGACGTTGCTTGTCAGTCTTGTCACGCCTTAAACATAACAAAATTCGCAATACATTGCGTCTTAGAATAAACTTGTATTAAAAATCAAACCATAAGTTATTTTTAAAAGTCGCTGAACAAATGTTGGTCAGTATGAGGAGTACAGACTACAGTTTAATTATTTGCTCATATTACAGGCCACACCCGGTATAAGCTATAACAGGCCTTTAATTCCTCTTTATGTCCGAAGTGAGGACAGTGTGTTGTACGTTCAGTTCGTTTTCTCTGTTCCACATCTCTAGTTCCGCGATCCGTACTTCTAATTCCAGTTTCTTCTTCTTCAGTTGCTCCACGTTTTCACTCGTTACTGGACCCGATAACGTCTGAGCAACTTCTTTATGATGCTCTTGTGTTACCTGTAAAACAGTTTATGTTTAATATTAATTTTCGAGACAAGCTTAAGCTTAAGCAGACTTAATTTTTCAAGACATTTTATTAATGACAATTTGTTTTCATTAATACACTTATTACACATAAGAACAATCTAATTTCACTAGTTGATCAATACGCTATTTAGGTAAATAGCCATGAAATATTGATTAAGAATTATCTGGTTACTTTAATAAATGAAATCAATGAACGTTTTGAGCATATTTTGACGGGGAAATCGGGATACAGCTAGTAAGCTTAGAAATCAATTAAAAGAGGATGAGGTCTCGCCGTTTCGGTAGAGCTCAATTGGCAGAGCGATAGGCTAAGATCCTGACCGCGTAGCTAACATGCCAATCGCTTACGTATAGTACCGAACAAAATGCAACTGTCAGTGTTGCACTAATATGGAAGAGCGATAGAGAGACACAAAGCGTTTCGTTGTCGTAGCGCATGCGATTGTCACATTTGGCTAGTCCGGCAGAGTCGCGAGTTTGAGCCTCGCCCGAGACAGTGAATTTTTCCACTTTGAATTTATTTCTACGCTTAAGAGCATTGTTTGCAGATGTTTTTACTTCAATAAGCGAAATTAATTTCATACAGCTAGTGATTTTAGCAATGGTTCTCACCTCAGAGCAGGACATGCTCTCCAAGTAGACATCGTGGAACTCTTGACCCAATCTCCCGGGGATGGGGTTTGAGCAGCTCTTGAGCACGTTCACTAGACACGTCAAACCCTCGTCCGTGAGAGCACACCTCTCCTGCGATCAATATTTATTTGTTTTACAAGGGGCAAGGGTGTGGTAAAGTAAAAACAATGTGGTTAGTTAAATTAAATACCGATTTAGATGAATTGCTTCCAGTGTTCATGTACGGATACTCATATCTTCTTCAGTTTCTTCTGGAGGTTTTCCATCACCGAAATGTAAATGAGATTTGGTACGTATGTGAGTGCCCAGAAATTAACTCATTGATAAGGTTTTAATGGTGAGTGAGTTACAAATTGATTAATCCCTAAGGATAAGAACGAGAGGCAAGAGGAGAGGAGGTATTACCTGTTCAGACACTGCCAGTGAGCCGGCCACTCCACCTCCATGTACATCCATAAGTTTAGTGACGTTGGATTTCATGGCTTGCTGGCAAAATGCCATATCAAGTTGGTTCTCTTTGATGCACTGGGGGCCTCCTTCCTTAACAAAAGCTGCAAAATACGTACAAACATAACTTAAAGACATGGATGTCCAGCTAGTTGTGAAATATTTAGACTCGATTAAAAGAATCAATTATTAATAAGATTTGGTAATTCTTCAAGTATTTTCAAGAAATAAAACGAAAGAAATATAACTTATAATATATCCCGAAGTTTCGAACACTTTGCAGCATTCGTGATCAACGGGTGACTGAGGAATAAATATAATTATATTTACCTCTATCAAAATTAACATGTATCAAATTAGTACATTACATAGATTTATTTTATAAGTAGGTAACTATCGCGGTAACCGAAAAAAAAAATTTAAGTATTTTCAAGTGTTAAAATTAATTTTATCTTTTTAATGCCAGTTAAATTGTATAAGTCAATTGGCTTTATATTATTTTCAAAACATTTTCTTTAACACGGTCTTAGGTTATTCACTTTATAGAAAAAGATTTGTAAAGTTAATAGCAAATAGAGTCTGTGCGGAAAGAGAAGAGTCATGGAATGTATGGGGCCCAATACATTCCACGACTCTTCTCTTTCCGCACAGACTCTACTCGTAATGTGGTGGTACGTACAGGTAACCCTCGCGCCATCGTTGTCGCACACGAAGTCGATCAGTGTGTTGGTGCTCTTAAGACCCGTGGCAGTAGTTTCGACAGGCAGACATGGAGCCATGCCTTCGACCAGGCCGCGAGCACATTCCTTCAGCTGTGGTGCTTTAGTACAGTACCTAGAAAACCAGTCAAAGTTTTTTTAAAACTTTTGGTTTACCGTTATGAAATAATACATATTTTAAAACTCAGCAAATGCCGGCAGGTCACAGGTGACCCTCGCGCGGGCAGCTTTCTCGCGCAAAGATTGGCCATAGCAATCCAGCGCGGGAACGCTGCCTGCGTGATGGGCACCTTACCAAGGGCGCAAAATTTTGATAGGTATTTTTAACTTTAGTTTTTAGTTGTAGTTAATTTTAGTTTTGTATTCATTTTATAACACTTTTTACAATGAATGAGTTTTTTTTTATTATAAAACTACTTTTTAAAACACATAGTGATAATAGATTTAGGTTTAATTTTTTTGCAATTTAGTAGGTAATTGCCCTTCCAGATAATATTATATTGAAATTCCTAATTTTAATACTGAATTGGGTTTTATAATGTATAACTTCTATAAACATGAACACCTATTCTTATACGAATGTCCTTTTCTTTAAAAGGTTTTCTAAGTTTTAGGGACAGTGGCGTAGTTAGGCGTGGGCGAATGGGGCCACCCACGGCCTCGCACTTAGGGACGAGGCCTCGCAAAGCCAACCTTATTACCTTGGGAAAACAAATTGAAAATAAGGGCCTCGCAGATGTGGTTTTTTCCCACGGCTAGATTGGTTCACGCTACGCCACTGTTTAGGACTTGTTGGATAACCCTCTGTACTCTGTAAATGAGTACATGGAATTGAATTTGTAACGACATACGTAATATTGTTTATTATTTGTTATTTTGTATAGTTATATTTGTTGATTTGTATTTAAAACATGATATTTTGTTAATTTGTGATATTTTTATCTTTATTTGACATTTTAATGACATTACAAATTATTTAATTTGACATCGACTTTAATGTTAATTTGGTTTATATTCAATTGTTTGACATGTTTTTCTTTGTACATGACGATCCCTATTGGGAGACACAATTAATTTTATTATTTTTTATGTAATTTTTGACGATAATGATGAGAATATAAACATAATTTTGACGAATGTAGCAAATTTATAGTGTAATTTTCATCTTGAAATAAAGAAATCTAATCTAATCTAGGGGTTTGTTAACTTTAGAAAACAATGCACTTACTTCCTGATTACGGTATCATAAGATCCATTAGCCTGTGCCGCCTCAAACTCGGCGCCAATCGTTGCAGTATCAAACAAGCCGAGCAAACAGCTTCCGAACGCTTTTATGGAAGACTGAAAAATAAGTTTGTTAAGTATATTACACCGAATTAAACATACATAATTACTAGACACACTCACACATACTACGTAAAATTTTGAATAAAAAACCGGCATAAACAGGCGCGAGCGTAACCAAAAACATCAGTTTTAGTTACGTCCGTAAAACCACTAGATACCTTAATTTTTTTTAATAACAAGGATTAAAATAATATTTAAACCACTGCTTTTAAATAAAATTTAAATCTGGCATAAATATATGTTACATTGTATCCAAATCGGCTACCTACTAGTCCTACTAAATAAAAAAGTGATAAAAATGACACTAAATATTTAATAATTTGCCGCGTTTCGAGTCTTCTTCTTTCTTAATATGACTCTTACCTTAACTTCTGGGATCTTTTGCTCAGCATGACCGGCCTTACAATATTCTGTGGCCAATATTTCACTATATTCGTCATAGGGGTCGTAGTTGTAGACGTTGGTAACACCATTGAACGTGGTGCGTCCGAACACACCTGAAAAAAAATAAGGGTACGTATATAGTTCTACTCTTTGGTACCTATACTTAATATTAAATTTTTCAGTTCCCATGCTCTGAAATGTCAATACGGTAAGAATTGTGATCCTTTTTAAAATCGGAGGTTTTTTCAGGGTTCCCATTACTAAGACTCCGCTGTCCGTCTCTCTGTCCGTCCATCTGCCTGTCACCACTTCACCAGGCTGTAACTCATGAACTGTGATAGTTAGGCAGTTGTAATTTTCACAGAGGTTATTTCTATTGCCGCTATAACAAAAAATACTAAAAACAGAATAGAATAAATATTTAAGTGGGGCTCCCATACAACAAACGTGATTTTTGTACGGTTTTTTGCATAATGGTACGATAGGTACGGAACCCTTCGTGCGCAAGTCCGACACACACATCGCCGGTTTTTTTTTAAGACGTGTTCGGTCAATTTAATACTTGATAAGTAAGTAAAACATCGAGCATAAATAAGTTTTTAGGTTGCGATAGCTCAACCACGAAAACCTTGATTGTTTTTTGACGTCTGCAACTCTTATGTTAACCCACGTATTATTGAGGTTACACAAAGTGCCTATACGTTCTTCAATTAATTTCAAATTAATGTAATAGGTATTTTTAATTTTTTTAGCTTTAGTTATCTTAATTGTAGTTAATTTTAGTTTTATATTAATTTTATAACACTTATTATACAGTAAATGAGTTTAAGACATATAATCTACTTATGTATAATGCACGGTCGTACTGTACTCACCTACAGCTAGTGCAGCAACGCAGAAAAGCTTCCACAACATTTTAGAGCGTCAAATATTCGAGTACGTTTTATGCGGACGCAGTGGCAGAGATACTGAAGAATCTGCTCCCGAGGGCACCTTATATACGTAATTACGTACCATCAACGACACATTTAAGTAACCCTTTGTGTACCTTATTGCTACGAAATAAGGTCTATCGATGTTTAGTGGGTAGCAAGTATATGAATTATTCACACTTGGTTGTTCTGACTCGCTAGAGTGATAAAGAATTATGCTACATCCACTAAACCACTACATTAGTGATAAGAAAATCCGCACTAGCGTAGGATATTTCAAAATCTTTTTTTGCCACACTCTCAGTAGGTACATACACATTAACCCCCTTATTCATAAACGTTTACTAAAGTTGACAAGCCGATAATAATCGTTTGTCCCTTTCTATCATACTGACACGTCAGAAAGGGACAAACGATTACTATCGGCTTGTCAACTTTAGTAAACGTTTATGAATAAGGGGGTAAGTAGGTAGCACTTAGGTATAGTCAGCCAAGAAAGTGGTTTTCGATTCTATCATCTGATTGATAGAGTCGAAAAGTGGTATACCACTTTCTTGGCTGACCGTGCATACTTATAAACAGTACCACTAGTAACTTAGTTATTTTATTACGTATATAAATGTACATAACTAACATACATAATAAACTATACGAGGCAAATACTTAAATGGTGAGGTTTCCTCTTTGCAAAATACCTAACAATAACAACTGATTAAAGCACTAGCTAATATGGTTTTTAGGGTCCCGTTCCCAAAGGGTAAAAATAAAAACTGTCCGTCTGTCCGTCCGTCGGTCTGTCTGTCACGAGGCTGTAACTCATGACCCGTGATAGATAGCTAGACAGTTGAAATTTTCACATGATGTACTTATTTCTGTTGCCGCTAACACATGCTAAAAACAAAATAAAAATAGTACATTTCGATGCTAGTGCGGAAGGTATGTCATTACTTCACGAGTTCCGAGATATCTTGCCACGAGCCGCAGGCGAGTGGCAAGACTCGGGACGAGTGAAGAATGACATTTCCGCACGTGTATCGAACGACGTTTTTTAATACAGTTGCGAAAAAATAAGAAAAACATTGTTAATCGTACACTAAACAAAAGTGGTAACAGTGACAGCTCGGTTAGACGTCGTCTTTAAGTATATTATATCTATGGGCGTTTGGCAGCTATTCCGTTCCATTCAGTCAACTTATTAAGAACGGAATTTTCAATATTGAATATTAAAAAATAAACGTGTTATAATGATGTAGAGGTAAGTAATTAAATATGAAATATGTAATATTTTTCGTATTCTTACATTAACGGTAGGTTTTTATGCTGATTACGACGTTTAAAGGAAACTAATATTAACACTCATCAATAAGTAGTCGTGAATTGGAACAAGTATAAATTTAAAAAAATTGGAAAAGTAAAAAGCACTAGTTCGAGATAACCAACTTTCCGCACGCTAAACAGCTACGTAAAGTAGCACTTTTTGAGCAACTGTATTAAAAATATATTTAAGTGGGGCTCCCATACTCGTACAACAAACATGATCTTTTTTCCGTTTTCTGTTTATGGTACGGAACCCTACGTGCGCGAGTCCGACTCGCACTTGGCCGGTTCTTACTTGTTTGTCACCGTCATTGCATGGTTTATCAGGTCCGAGTAAATGAGATGTATTATTTACACTGTTAACCAGATACCTAGGTACCTTGTGCCATACTTTAGATTACTTAAGTATATATGTAGGTACAGTTGGCATCACATAGCAGCAGCGAAAATAGCTAAATATTAGAATCGGACCAAAAAAAGTCTGAAGCGGATTTGATAGCCCACGCAGTGCAAGTGTTATTTATACGTCATAATTTCATAGAAGTTTGACGTTTAAATAACACTTTCACTGCGTGGGCTATCAAATTCGCTGCAGACTATTGGTCTGACTCTAGTGTCTGTTCGGAAAGAGAAGAGCCGTACAATGTATTGGGCCTCATACTTTCCATGACTCTTCTCTTTCCGCACAAACTCTATAAACAAACAGGTCTTTATTGGTATCGGCGTAGAGATGTGTTACAGTAACTATACATGTTACATGTGCGTCTAGTGCAGCCTGGGTCCTACTTAGGGAATGCAATCTCGCAACAAGATTGGCGATTCGAGATCTCGCACGAAAAATCTGAATCGAGATAGGGTGTTTCGAGATCTCGACCGGCACACTTTCGAGATCGAGATTAATCTCGACGAGATCGAGATTTGACAAAGTAATTAAAAATGTGTTATTTTGAGCAAAAATCTCTAAGAATTCCGTATGTATTTAGAGTACCTACGTCATGTTTTATTTTGAAGATCTTCAAATTAATCAACGTTTAATTAAAAAAGTACTTTAAGCGGATTTGTAAGGCTAGTTTAATGAAACAACGACATCTTGGAAGTGTTCTTTATTCGTATAGCGCTATCTCTTTCTAACCTAAGTGTTTTTACATATGTCTATCCTTATTTCTCTAGTGTTGTTATTACCTATCGAATGAGAGTACTATGGTTCGACCTAAACATCGACTTTGCCCTTACATGCCCTTTGAAATTTAAATTGAAAAGAATATTTGTATTGACGACCACTCTGGCCTAGTGGGTAGTGACCCTGCCTATGAAGCCGATGGTCCCGGGTTCGAATCCTGGTAAGGGCATTTATTTGTATGATGATATAGATATTTGTTCCTGAGTCATGGTTGTTTTCTATGTATTTAAGTATTTATATATTATATATATCGTTGTCTGAGTACCCACAACACAAGCCTTCTTGAGCTTACCGTGGGGCTTAGTCAATTTGTGTAAAAAAAAAATGTCCTATAATATTTATTTATTATTTATTTATTTATTTATTTATTTATTTATTTATTTATTTATTGTTTTAATTTTAAATTTCACATTTATCTTACCCTTACATGCCATTATTTCAAAACTATAACTTTAAATTTAGAAAAACAATTTATTATTACATATGTTAATTTATTTCCATTTAATTTGGGCGGGCCTGAAACTGAAACTACTTATACATTATTAACAACGTTATACAACTCTAAATTACTGAAACTTTAATATTGTCAAACTTGAAATTACAACTGTTATAAACTTATAAGTGAGAATCATGTTATTTTACTTTATTGTTACACTTCTTTGTTGAAATCATCATTACTATATATTAAATTTGTTTCATACATTTCCAAACATTTTTATTTCTCTCTGACCTTAATTTGTCAAAACTTAACTATTATAAGCAATATATATATACAGCACATCTTTTTTTGTAACTTTTCTTCTTTTTTAAATGTTTTTTTGTTTTTAAATCTAATGTTTTTTTTTTGAAGCGACCTATCTACAGCAATTTACCAAATGAATTAATGTCTTATGTTAGACTCGTTATATAAACTAATATCTAAATAAATTACACTACATATCATGCAATAGTTCATTAACATTTACTATACAAATGGTTTTGGAGTGGGTGTCCTTTTTCTAATAATTATTTACAAATACATCTCAGTCACTATTTACAAATTTTCTTATTTTATTCGGCACTAGGTTAAGTTTATTAGGTTAAGTTCATTAAGTTAAGTAATTATTTACAAAGCATGCAATATAACATTATACACAAATTTGTTTGTTTTTTTTTTTATTCCTCTCTGTACGCACAATACTACAGTCTTTACCCTACTATACACGCCTATATACACTTAAAGCTAGATATGTACATATTTATAGCAAATTCTTTTTATTTACACATTCTGGCGCTTCGCAAACTGACTTTCCATTCCTTTACTTTTTTTTTCCACACTTTAAACTGAGTTACGGTAAAAAGAAATTATTATGTAATTACTTTACTGTTTACTTTTAAATTAATTATGCAAAATATTACTGAAATTACTATATATTGGAAAACAAAATTGATATCTAAGACTCTTAGGTAGGTACATAGATTGTATACTATCATGGAATATAAAAGAAATACATATATTTATATTGTCAAATCCGGTTAAATATCATACTTGTATGGTTTCTCAGTGATGCGTCCTCTGTTGGTTACATACTGTCTTCGTCCTCCTGTATGACTGGTTCCATCACACTCCAGGGTATGGGTCACGTCCGTGGTCTGATGATCCTCCGGTATCTGGTCATTATGGGAGTTTACATCATCGCTGTCATCATCCTTGTACTGGTCACTATTAATATGGTCATCGTTTTGTGTATCTGAAAAAGCTGAAAAAGAATCTAAAGAGGGAGGTGGTGTTAAGGGTTTCAAAAACTGTACATGGACTATCTTCTTCTTTGTGGGTTGTCTGACATTCTGTATCTCATAGCATACTGATCCTACTTTCTTTACTATTTTGTATGGTCCCTTGTATTTTGGAGTCAACTTATGATCTTGTGGTTGGGGCCATGCATATAATACATATTCACCTTCCTTGAAGTTATGTTCTAATTTTCTGAGGTCAAATCTGATTTTATTTCTACAATGTTGCTCTTCTATTTTTTTGTTTGCTATGGTTCTTGCTTCGGATAATAAATCTAACTGATGTGTCCGGTCCATATTTTCTTGAATAGTTCCTATGTGAATTTCATTGGGTGGTATTCTAGGATGATATCCGTGTAATAAATAAAATGGGGAATATTCTGTTGTCTTCTGTCTTGAAGTATTTATTGCTAATAAAGTATTAGGCAATAACTTGTCCCACTCTGTACTATTTTCCAATGCCATATTAGTCAGAGTTGCAATAATCGTGGCATTTGCTCTTTCAATTAATCCGTTGCTCTGAGCCGTGTATGGTGTTGTGGGCAGATGTTGTATTCCATATTTCGTGAAGAAACGTTGAGTTGATTGACTCATAAAACATGGGGCTTTGTCTGAAATGTATGTCAATGGTGGACCATATACGTAAATAATATCCTTTTCTATTGTGTCTATGACATCACTTGCTGACAACGAGCTTGTGGGCTTAGCCATTATGTACCTAGTAGCATGGTCTATATGTACCAACATGTATATGTTGCCGGAAGTGGTCTGTGGCAATGCTACTATATGGTCAGCTGATATTACCTCCATGGGTGTGTGTGGTATCGGTCTTGTACCCATTAATCCATAAGCCAATTTTGTTCTTCGATTGGTACTTGCACAAACAATGCAGGCATTTGTGTAAGCTTTAACGTCCTTGTGCATTGATTTCCACCAATATTTTTGCTTGATGCGTGCCAATGTTGATTTCATGTCCATGTGTCCACTGTCATCGTGTGCTAACTTTAATATTGAAGATCTTAAACTTTGTGGTACTACAATTTTCTCTTTATTGTAAAGCTCTTGTTCATTGACATGTATGAGAATACCGTTTTCTATTTTATATTGTTGTCTAATTTGTTGCAAATGGTGTGTTGTTGGGTCTTGATTTAATTTTGTACATATTAATTTAATGAAATTGTCCTTATTCTGAGCTTGTTTTAATTTTTCTTCATTACTTGTGACTATCATCATACATAAATCTTCTAAGGGATATCTTGACAAATGATCTGCGATACAATTTTGTTTGCCGGGTCTGTGCACTGGTATGAAATCAAATGGAGCTAAATCTACAACATATCTGGCGAATTTTCTGTTCATTTTTGATTTATTTATAACGTACGCTGTCGTGTAACTGTCCGTGATAAGTGTAAACTTTGTGCCAAGCAAGTAAACTCTAAATTTTTGTGTAATAGCCCAATGAACTGCCGTTACCTCGAGTTCATTGATGTGATATCTTGTTTCTGTATCCTTCAATGATCTGCTGGCATACTCAATCACTTTTTTCTGTCCATTTTGAACCTGAAGCAAACACGATCCTATTCCACTGTATGAGCTGTCAGTTTCTACTATGGTTTCTTCTGCGTCTTGGCGAAAATATGCTAATATTGGTGACGACGTTATTAATGTTTTTACTGATTGAAATGCGTTTTGTTGTGTTTCTGTCAAAGTCACTTGTTTCTTTTTAAACTCTTGTTTTTTTTCTATGGGCAAATTTGCGTTTCGTTTCAACATATCTGTTAGTGGTTTTACAATAGATGCATAATTTTGTATGTATTTTCTAAATGTATTTGTGAAACCTAAAAATGATCGAATTTCAGAAATTGATGTCAAAGTTTCGTATCTACTCACTGCAGCTGTTCTTTGTGGATCTGGTTTTTCTTCATTGTGACCAATTATTTTTCCAAATAGTGGTAGTTCTGTTGCTAAAAATACACACTTTTCTTTGTTTAACTTCAATTTTTTTTTCTGTGTTGCAATAAATACCTGTTCCAAAACTGACAATAATTGTTCAATATTATGTGCTCCTCCTGAAATGTCATCATAATACAAGCGTACTCCTTGATCATATAAGTGTCCATATGTTAAATTGATTACTTTTGACATAATCGATGGTCCTCCGACCATGCCAAACATGACTCGCATGAATTCTACATGATGATCCTGTGTTATTACCGCTGTCTTATAAATATCTTCTTCTTTAATTCTAATATTGTGATATGCATGGTAAATGTCAAGTTTAAATTTGTATACAAACTGAGATATTACATTTATTATGTCATCCATTCGGTCTATAGGTTGAACATTGTTTTCTGTAATAGGGTTTATAGTCTTTGAATAATCTACAACTGGTCTGAAAGGGGTTGTACTATGAAATGGCTGTTCTACAACAAACATTGGTGCAGCATATGGGGAATCTGAATGTCTACATATCTTTTGCTCAATCCATTCATCTATTGTTTTTCTTAGAAATTCTCGTTCTGGTTGTGGCAGTATATACGGTTTACATTTAATGGGAATGTTATGTTTTAACTTTATTTCTAGTTCTACATCCTGAAATTCTCCTATGTCATTCTTGTCACTTTTAAAAATATCTGAATACTTGTCAACTAAATTTGCAACTTTTTCTTGGTCATCTTGTGTAATTAAAATTTCCTGTTTACTAGTGCTTATGGGTTTCATACAACATGCAGTTAAGGTATTATCCTGTGTCAAATTGTCAAAATACTCTGTATGCGTAGGCGTAATGATACATACTTTGCCATCTGGTTCATGTATAATTCTTGCATATACCGCATTTTGCCAATCTTTTCCTATTATCATATCTACTGGTAAGTTTTCACTGATTGCTATCTGAGGCATAATATAGTCAATTTTTCCCACCTGTAACCTCGCTGTAATCCATCCAACGGGTGTGATCATGCTCCCTGCTACCTTGTATGAGCCTTTCTGCCATGGGTACACTTGCAGGTCACTTGGGAGTAGCTTCTTATCCACCATGGTTACCACCGATCCTGAATCTGGGAGTGCTGACAGTTGTATGTTGCTGTTAAGTATAATTGGTATTAATGTTACACTTGGTTCATCAAACTGTATGCAATTAACTTGTTTTTCTTTATTTTGATTATTTTTAATACCTGTCGATGTGCTTGGGTTATTCAATTGATTAGAGTATGGTTTTGTAGCTACTTTTTCCTTGGGTGACTGTACATTGGATTGCTGTGACTGCATTTCACAATTGTATGAAACATGGCCTTTCTTTTTGCATCGGAAACAAGTTACTTCATCAATTTTGTCTACACTGGGGTTATATTTCGGTATGAAATTGCTTTTTGATTTGTCAAATGTTTGTTTACTTACTGATTCTTGCTGCTCGGTCATCTTACGCTGTACCTTCCTGATGTTGTCAATTGCTGTTGCATGATTGATGAGCTCCTCCACATTCTTACAGCAATGGGTTGCCAAAGGCGTTGACCACCGCATGTCTTGGATTCCTTCCAGTATCAGAGATACTCGATCGGGCTCTGGAATTAAACTAGGTGACTTTTCAAGCATCGCATTTTTGACATAAATGTACTCAGTAATGGTTTCATTCGAGCGAAGTATCCTTTTACTTTGGTATTGTATGAATTCGGCAAATGACATTCTTATTTTAAACCTATCTACGAGTTGCTTTTTCCATTCTGACCATGATTCTATTTTTTTTCCACAAACAGTATTCCAATTATAAGCTGGGCCTCTTAATCGCATGGATGCGTTTACCATTGTCAAGTTATCTGACCAACTAGCTAGTGCGGCTATACGTTCTACTTGCCTAACCCATTCAGTTGCATTTTCAGTGCGATTACCACCGAAAAGGGGAATAGCGTTACTAGTGTCACTGGTTGAAAAGACTTGAAAAGTAGGAGACATTTTTTGTGCAATTATTTCTTGAGTCTGTGCCAATTGAGTTAAAACTTCGGTTAAGGTCGCATTCGTACCTTCCGTGGACATACCTTCGTTTACTACCTGTGCTCGACTTGCTTGTAGTTCCCGAATTTGCTGTCTCATAGACTCCATTTCCAAAATTTGAGATGTACGACGTACCTTTTCTTGCTTCAATGCTTCCATTGTACCATCCTGTATTTTAGCTTTGTTGTCGTCGATAATTCTTTTGATTAAATCATGTTTTAGGCCACTTACTGGCAAATAACGTAATGTCAATTCTTCCCGTAACTGTGCTACCGTAACAGTTTGAAAATCTTCTTCTTCTGTTCCTTCCATTATTTATGATTTTAGTTACTTTTGACCTGAAAGCTGAAAAAAGAGAAAACTTGCCGGCGTACCGAAACGTGGTACCGCAACGAAACGTGATGCGAGCTAGTTCCTTTAACGTAGGATTCGCAATCCGGCTACATCCGTGTTTTCACTAACGTTTATATACTTATTTTTACTTTATTACATGACTTTCACTATGAAGTCTATTAATTTACATTTATTTCACGTTTTTAACAACTTTAAACCATTATTTTTAATTAATTTGACGCAGCGCCATGTAAGGCTAGTTTAATGAAACAACGACATCTTGGAAGTGTTCTTTATTCGTATAGCGCTATCTCTTTCTAACCTAAGTGTTTTTACATATGTCTATCCTTATTTCTCTAGTGTTGTTATTACCTATCGAATGAGAGTACTATGGTTCGACCTAAACATCGACTTTGCCCTTACACTTAGTTATTTTATTACGTATATAAATGTACATAACTAACATACATAATAAACTATACGAGGCAAATACTTAAATGGTGAGGTTTCCTCTTTGCAAAATACCTAACAATAACAACTGATTAAAGCACTAGCTAATATGGTTTTTAGGGTCCCGTTCCCAAAGGGTAAAAATAAAAACTGTCCGTCTGTCCGTCCGTCGGTCTGTCTGTCACGAGGCTGTAACTCATGACCCGTGATAGATAGCTAGACAGTTGAAATTTTCACATGATGTACTTATTTCTGTTGCCGCTAACACATGCTAAAAACAAAATAAAAAATATATTTAAGTGGGGCTCCCATACTCGTACAACAAACATGATCTTTTTTCCGTTTTCTGTTTATGGTACGGAACCCTACGTGCGCGAGTCCGACTCGCACTTGGCCGGTTCTTACTTGTTTGTCACCGTCATTGCATGGTTTATCAGGTCCGAGTAAATGAGATGTATTATTTACACTGTTAACCAGATACCTAGGTACCTTGTGCCATACTTTAGATTACTTAAGTATATATGTAGGTACAGTTGGCATCACATAGCAGCAGCGAAAATAGCTAAATATTAGAATCGGACCAAAAAAAGTCTGAAGCGGATTTGATAGCCCACGCAGTGCAAGTGTTATTTATACGTCATAATTTCATAGAAGTTTGACGTTTAAATAACACTTTCACTGCGTGGGCTATCAAATTCGCTGCAGACTATTGGTCTGACTCTAGTGTCTGTTCGGAAAGAGAAGAGCCGTACAATGTATTGGGCCTCATACTTTCCATGACTCTTCTCTTTCCGCACAAACTCTATAAACAAACAGGTCTTTATTGGTATCGGCGTAGAGATGTGTTACAGTAACTATACATGTTACATGTGCGTCTAGTGCAGCCTGGGTCCTACTTAGGGAATGCAATCTCGCAACAAGATTGGCGATTCGAGATCTCGCACGAAAAATCTGAATCGAGATAGGGTGTTTCGAGATCTTGACCGGCACACTTTCGAGATCGAGATTAATCTCGACGAGATCGAGATTTGACAAAGTAATTAAAAATGTGTTATTTTGAGCAAAAATCTCTAAGAATTCCGTATGTATTTAGAGTACCTACGTCATGTTTTATTTTGTAGATCTTCAAATTAATCAACGTTTAATTAAAAAAGTACTTTTATTTTAACAAAAAACTAATAATATGTATGTAGCTCTAATTTGTATGTAATTATGAAAAAGTGGTATTAATTATTTTGAATTTTACAAAATTGTAAGCAGAGGCAGTAACATGCTCAGTTGATATTTTTGACAAGCACTCAGCGACTTACAAAAAAATGTAGGGTAACCGAGCAAACATCATAAATAATTGTGACTGGGTACGTTAAGTTCGTCCGATTTTTCCGCACAGAGCGCGCCACAGTGCTTGTAGCGCGCCGGCTGCATACAATAGCACTGCCTGAACAACATGAACCTAAGGTCAAAAACATTACTCAAAACAAAGTTATTCATACGGATCAATCTTTCAATCTCGTTCGAGATCTCGAAAATATTAATCAAGATCTCGACCGAGATTGCTAAAATCGAGATCTCCTGTCAACGAGATTGAATCTCGAAAATTCGTGCGAGATCTCGCGAGATCTTGAAATTGCGAGATCGAGATTGCATTCCCTACTCCTACTTAATCCTCAGTAATTTTAATATAATTATGTCTAGGGTTACCTACGCACCCACGGGACGTTATGCAAGTAGTTTCAAGAACGTTCTAATTCCCAGCCGGCAACCGTGTAATTTTATTTAATTTTATATGTATAAATAAAATACTTCCATCGGTCAGTCATTTCCGGCAGTATAAGGTGATAATTATATATGTATTATTCCAGACGGCCCTCAAATAATTAACTTAAGTAGCATAAGCTGTAAAGCTCACAAAAACAGTCAAATTTTCACGTGTTTACAATTATATAGCTACCGCCTTGGTCATCACTTCCAAATCCTCTTTCTTGAACTGATATGGATCAGTGTGGAGTGTCAAAGCCAAGTTTATACTTTCAATTTTGGAGAGAAGGCGGTAGACCCTCCAAAGGTGGTAAGCAAAAAATAGCGGCTCTCCTGCAGTCATCATAATCATCTCAACCGAAAGACGTCCACTGCTGGACAAAGGCCTGCTCCAAGGATCTCCACAACGAACAGTCATTCCCTGCCCTCAACCAACGGTTTCCCCCGACTTTAACTAGATCGTCGGTCCATAGTCTGGGGCCTTTCCACGCTGCGTCTTCTTATTCCAGTAAACATAAGATAACAAATATTTAATGTAAACGTACTGGTGCTCGACACGGTCCCAGTACATGTCATCTTGAAACTTAAGTCATTGTCAATAGAGGTGGTGACAGCAAGGTGTCATCTATTGGACATTAGCATGTCGAGCACTAGTGCGGTTACCTTATATCTCTTTGATAACAGCGTACTTAACTTCATTGGGGATAATTATTATCGGTTTCTGAGAAATGTTTACAAACGTTGGATTCTCCGGATTTCTAAGCGGACACACGGCGCGATTCGGAAAATGATAGGGAGATTAACTAGATACGATATAGTAAAGATATTGTGACGTCCCATGGATAAAGGTACCTACTCTATTTATTAAGTAAGTACTCTTCCTAATTCTGGATGTTAGAAAAAGTCCTTAGATTTTATAAAGTGTCCGAACTTTATTTAAGGATTCCTTTAATTAGCTCAATAATTTAGACCCAAATACTAAATTCAAATTAATATTTAGGTATTTGTTATTAAAGTATTGACTTATTGTAATACTTAAGTGGTGGGAGACGGCAAGTCGTTTGCTGCCATACGTAAACAAAAATAAGCTAAAAATATGTGATATGAAATTTATGATTTCAAAATAATGTATAAACACTAGTTATTTAAGATTGTGTATAAACACAATAAAAATATTCGTTGTTTACCGAACCTCTCATCCGGTGCTACGATTAGATACAATATAAACTCAATTATTGTACACATACATACCTATTTGAAGAACGGTACGACATATCAGGCACATGCAGAGGTTATCTCTTGCACCCACGTTGGTATTGCGTTCAAAAACATGTATATATATATATATATATATATATATATACCACTTTATTACTTAACTTCGACAGACCTACTTACCTACCTCTTATTACATGGACTATGTGGATGGCATGGCTAGGTCTCCACCTAGGAATAAAGGGGCCCACTGATTAACATTCCGCCGGACGGTATCGGCCTGTCAGTTGTTCGGAACTGTCAAAATTTTGTTCTAACTGACAGGCCGATACCGTCCGGCGGACTGTTAATTAGTCGGCCCCTTAAGTTTCCAATAATACACAGTCGGATAGATCAGTATTTTATTTTTAAACATATTCGCATGGATAATCATGGCAATTTACAGAAATCTACCTAAATACTGGTTGATTATTTTAATAACATTAGGCAAGGTACATCAGCGTTCAACCATACAAAGTTTTCTCTCAAGCTAGGTACCAGAGCTATGTTCTAGATATCTGGAAGGATCTCTTTGTAGTACATAAACTTAAAATACTTCGTTTGACATTAAACGACTTTACAGAACAAAGTGGTACTTTACCATCATTTTTATAAAGATATGTATATGTACAAATTTCACTGGTACCTCGATACCTTGCAGGCATCTACCACAAGCTACACATTAGTTTATAATAATAATATTCTTTAATAGTATAAAAATTGCAGTCCGGATACATTATAAAGTTTTTCTATATAAAAAGTGAGTTGTAATATTTAATTTATATAATTTTGACCTGCTTATAAGATTTTAGAAAACAACACAGAGAGGTGCAATGCAGATATCTGTTCGACACCTCTTAAAAATCTTTCAGGTCACTTTTGACTTGTCAATTATAAACACAAAGATTGTCAATATATCTAAATACAACACAAACAGTTAAAAACGGCATAAAAATCAAATTATAACAACTATAAATTAAAAACATCTAATTAAAAGACTTTCTTGTCTTACAAGAACATTACAATCGTAATAAAAAATCACAGGTAAGTAGCTTAACACTAGACAATATTTTTATTACTTTCAATAATTTAATTATTAGCGAATATATTTAATAAGTTCCTCTTTTAAAGAAGACCCTCAAAACGTATCTAGCAGCCTAAATCGTGGCAACTAAACCTCCCCCCTATGTTAATATATAGGTAGGGATTTTTCATAATGCAGGACTAGGACTAGAATTTATTATTTACTCATGTCCAGGACCCATAATACCTTTACTTTGATCTCACGGTAAAAGATTTAACCGTTATTTTTGACGGGCAGTCACGCATATCAAATAGTTGCCCGTGTAAGTACACCTTATGCAAATACATATAACTTGACACAAACCCACAGACAGCAGCTCAAGTGTTAATAATACAACGTAATCTTTGTACAACATAGAGCAATATTATGCTACATTTTATTCGTAAATGTAGTATATATTTACACTTCGTATAATTTTTAAATAACAACATCATTTATCATATTAGATTCAAAGAATACCTTTTTTATTGGTTTGCTATATATGTATTTTAAACGTAGTAAATTTGCCTCTAATCGCACACCACACTCGGTGATGTCAGGTACTTTAATTAATATCAGAGAATTCAATCGCAAAGTACACCGTCATGGTCATATGATGTACAAACTGATGATGTTCATATGTATCAGGCTGTCGGTACTTGATCATGATCGCTACGTGCGCTAGAGTTGCTGATCCGTGGTTGATCCGTCCTAAGGCGGAGATTGATATTATAAATTTGTTATCGATTATGTTATTGTACTCAATTATAAATGTATCTATAAACGCGTGCGAGCTACGAACTATGAGTCCGTATTACAAATATTTAAGTCTTGCATACCGCGCTTTCAGTTTTTTAGCAAGTGCATAATCACCGCACAGCCTTATTAATTGTGTTTTCATTATTGGATGTGCAATAACGTCAATCACTTCGGTATTCCAAGTCGATTCTCAACCGTTCTACCAATATTTTACATAGGATTTCATCGATCAAGGGAAGCACTTTTTCTTTGAATACCGTTTCGCCCTTTGGGCTAAACAATTCCTTGATCCACTTCATTAATTATATTTGTCCTAATGACATCTCTACATTTATGTACTTATAAGAACCAACTAACCAACGTATTAATTTAGAATTATAATGAAACACAGTCCTTTTAAATAAATCAGACTTATTGTACACAGAATTAAGATACCGTTCGGTTACTTTCCTGTAGTTATATAAAAAGTAACTAAACAGTCTGGTTAGGTACTGAGAATGCCTCGTTCTGAGAAAAATGAACCTTACCTACTCATAACACGCTTAGTTATTTTTTTATAATATATAACCATACCATTACTTTAAGTTTCGCAGTATAACTTAGTGTTGCGCATCTGGTTAGTATTAAACGTTTCATGTTGCACATTCTCGACGGTCTTGGAGTTCATCGTCGGGTGACAAACAAAAGTCACAAGTTCATAGCCATAGTGAACCATATTAGTACTAAAAGAAGGTCGATTTTTGTTTAAATTTTTTTTAGTTATTAGTGACCCTTGCTTGTCACCTGACGATATGGTGTATAAATCTTTCCGCTCCGACAGAACCGATCAACCCTCGTCGGGGTCCAAAACTTAGAACTCTTCTTTACCTACTCTCTTCATTGCAGTGCCAATTTGGCATGTAGCATTTGCGTTTCTCGAGATTCAGTTCAAAGTTCAAAAGTTTAAAGTCTTTTGTTTGTTGATGAGGGCATTCAGAAGTTTAATTCTTGCCTTCACTGCCTTGTAGCGGAGATATTCCTCTTCTCGGCCCTTCTTGTCGTCGCGCTGGACCTTCCTACTGTTTTGGAGTTCGAAGCTTATTTCGTATTCTTTTATGCTCCTTCGCAATACCTATAAGGCAAGATATAAAACGTTAATATGTATATCAATTTGTGAAAATTGAAAAGAAATCTGAAGGTGTTCATGCACCCCTTTAGACATAGTTTAAAGAAATCGAGTATCGGTTTAAATTATATTATGCCCTGGGGCCTTACCATGATGTCCTTATTGCGATTCTAAAGGACGGAGCTATATACCTAAGTCGCATAACTCCGTCCCTTAGCAATTCAGTTTAGGTCCTAAACAGAATTGCAATAGGGATACCATGGTAAGGCCCCTGAAAAGAAACAAAAAAACACAAACGTCTGGTGTACCTACAATAAAATTAAATGAATCTTTTTTGATGTTGTTTCCTCCTACGAGATTATTTTGGAATCAAGATCAGATTCAAATGAATATTAGCAATACATTTTCATACGGTTAATTACACGGTAATATTTTTAAATAATAAATAAAATAAAATGAAATGCGTTTATTTTCAGACAACAAGGTCCTATTGTTAGTAGATACTTAGAATAACAAAAAAAATACACTTACACATTTCTGTAATTTTGCTTCGCCAAGAGCTCTGGCCAAGTCTTCGAGGCCGAGGCAGTGCAGGCCCTCGTTGGACGGTGTGGCCTCCTCGCTGGTGGTGCCAGACTTGGCGGACGAGGTGGAGGAGGGCGGCTCTTCGCCGTCGCGAGTAGGTGGCGACTGGAGGGGCGTTTCTGTTGTCTCCTGGACATGGCCAAACGGTATTTAATTTATGTATGAATGCAATCGGGTTTTTAGAAGCTTTAACCCTTTAGTTCGTAACGGCAACATACTTGCCACCATACTAAAACAAAAACGTATCTCTACTATAAGAATTACGGTTGGAAATCGAATGACTAGAAAGGAATGTCAAATAATGAAAGGGTTAAATTAAATTGGAATGTTCGTATGTCATAATAATGGATGTGAATTGTCTTCAAAAATGTCCAATCGTTTTTTGACCATTTCTTAGTATCCGATTTTGTAGAAATTTGACACTGATTGATGACAATGCAATATTATGACGACGTCGATTTCATTTGATTATGGAAGATGAAAATGGCCTAGAGAAATAGAAACTAGATGACAAAACAACGCAACCTCAATGAGCTTCTATTATTATAGTACCCATAACAGTACGATTCATGGCTGTTAAAAAATACAGTCATCGATAAAAGATTGTACCAAAAGCTTTTTAACACGGGAATCATAATTTGAAGCCGACTATCTCACGGGCAGAAGCCATAAATAGGTACAGTCATCAGCAGAAGTTGCTAAGCGGGTGAGGTCTTCAAAATTACCTTGACACACTCTTATTCTCCATTTTGAACACTTGGCCCGCTTAGCAACTACTGCTGCTGGCTGTAGGTACTATAAAATCTGCTCACCTGTGAAGAGTCGGAAGGTTTTTCTTGGCTGTCGCTGGAGCTGTCCACACTGGTGTTGAACAGCATCGCCTCGTGCTCGTGTATCGTCGCCAACTCCCCGTTCGCTCCACCGACCTGTCAAATACAACAGGTTCTGTTGTAATTAAGTTTTAGAGAAGGCCAACGTACGGACGTAACAGAAAACAGGGGGGTTAGGCTGTTGCCTTTCGATTCACATAAACGATTGCCTGTCTTGGGTCGTCCCATTGGTTTTTTTGACGAAAAACGAATGGGACGTTGGAAAGGTGGCAATCGTTTATAGAACATGTGAATCGAAATTTACGTATTGGTCCTTTTCCAGGTATAGTACGATTTATCGACCACATACGCGCCACTAGAATTTCAACTTTAGCATTCCGATTTAAGATTCAAATTAGATTGCACTTTCGGGAAATTTGAATTGTCTTCAAATTAATCATCACAGCTGGGCTAATTGGAATATATTTGGATTTTTAGGGAACACCTTGTAGATTGGTGCGGCCTGGAAAAGGGTTAAAGGCGCACACCGTATTATACGTCTAGAGGAAGCCAACACTTGCTTGACTGCTCTATATCTCTCGTACAGGTCCCGCGCTTGCTACACACATGACTTGATGATCGCTAGCTAGGTGCTCGTCCATGAATCCTCGGCACTATTGAGTCGTTCTCGTGTTAACAATTTGTTAATATCTTAATTTGTTCTTATCTGATCGGAATGTAGCTGGGATTTACCATAGCAGTGTCACTTACCGCATCGGGTCTAGAGGAGGCCAGCGCCCGCTTGACGGCCCTATATCTCTCGTACAGGTGCCGGGCGGCGCCGCGCTCGGCGGAGTGCGCCGGCGGGCGGCCGCGCGCCGCCTCGAGTCGCAGCAGTGCTCGCTGCACGCACGATTTCTCGGCCGCCAGCTGTGCGCTCGTCCATGAGCCCTCCGCGCTAGTGAGCCGTCCTGCTGCTTGGCGACAACCTTCCAACCACTGGAAGCAAGCATATTTTCTTTTCATATAAAACTCACTACAATATGGTGTCAATGTTAGTGTCAACCAGTCAGTCGGTAGAATAGAAGAGATAAATGATAAATACCTACTTCTAAATAAAGATGAATAGCTAACTCGATAGCTGCCTTGCAAAGAAGTTACAAAATTAAAATTCATAGTAGGTACGTGACCAAAGATTAAAGTGACAATCCTCCGCAATCGTTGTGCGAATATTCATTGGTGCCTATGTCTTTTTCCATCTGCAGCAGAAGTAGGATAAATATCGAAACGTACAACATTAAGCCGAAGATTGAATGGTCAACGGAAAAATTACACAATAAAAATAGCCTCCAAATGTGTGAAACAGCTCACCTCCTCAATATCCCTCACAACCTCAGTCATAGCTTTCTCGCTCTTCAGCGCCTCATCCAGCTTATCATCTCTCTCTTTCTGCTGCTTAGCGGCCTGTAGCTTCAGCGCATACTCGACAGGGTCCGCTTTGATGCACCGCTTCTCCGCCTGGAGTCGCCGCAGCGTCTCGTACATGCGCGTGAGTTGCACGTCGGTGATGCGCTCGCCAGGCGTGATGGCGTAGCCGTGCTTTGCTTCGTATTCGGCCTCGTGCTTTGTAATGTTCTTTTTGAGCACGCTGATCTGAAATTTTAAGGCTCAACGTAAATTATTGATATTTTTACGATCTTGTTTTTTTTTTATGTGTAGTCTATAGTCTTCGCCTCATTTCCATTCCATTAAGGGTTACATTTTTCAGTTATTTAGATAAAGGCCAGCTCCTTAGTCACCATTTTGTTATGCAAACGCTTAAAAAAACAGTATAAAGGACGGACTAAAAAAGGACGAAGACCTCGAGAGGACCAAGAGTGACCAAGGGCTCACTTAGAAAAAATCTCCTGATCTTTCAAGTATAATAAATCAGCTTTCTGCCAAGCTAGACTTCCTGCTATGGTATTTGGCTTTAAGTCAAGCTTTGCTCAGATGGGCTAGTACCTACTAGTACGGGTCGGTAAGGCAGTTATTAGCAGTACCCAGCAAGCGTTATGGTGCCTTCTCGTGTAGTGAGAGGGCCTGGGGGCCTACCGCGAACACCAAAATTCGTAAATTGCTGGCATCTTTCTCCTTTATTTCAATTAAGGCGCAATTAGAGTGACAGAGAAAGATGCCCTCAATTTGCATACTTCGGTATTTTTTTTTTAAATTATGAATGGGCTTACTCATGGCCACAGACTAGCCGAGGCGTAGAGGTATTCGCGGTTATAGCCCTGTTTGCGCCACTTCCGTCATACCTTCTTGTTGATCTTGTCGAGGCGGCGGTCGGGAGCCGGCTGGTCGCGGCGCGAGTGCGGCGCCACGATGCGCTCGTCCCGACGCATGCGCTCGGCTGCCGCCGCGTTCTCCGCCGCCGACACGCCGAGTGCGCCCGCATCTAGGGTCTCTGGCTCCTCGCATACTGTAATATAGTACCAACCATTTACCAATATTGGTTTAATAATTTATATACATTTTAGTGAGATCGAATGCATTGGTACAGTCAAGTATAAAAATATGGGTGCACAAATCATCTCAAAAATATGTCCCATAGCTCTTATGTGAGCGAATTAAGAACTATGGACATATTTTCGAGTAAGTTGTATGCACTCATATTTTTACACTTGACACTTGACCAGGCATAAAGTAATATAAAAATGGAAAAAATAACGAAGATTAGTAAAGTAAATTTTACGGTTTGACTTACTTCTTTTTAGTCATTCGGGTCTTCATTTTGAAACATTAATAGTGATTTCTTTAATAGCACAGTAATATAACCTAAACTTAAAAGTAACTAAAAATAAGTACCTGTGCCTACACAAAATGAAGAGTTGCGCTAAATGGTAATCAGTTTGGTGTCACGGTATGAAAAACATGGCTCAGTCCATGATATTCAGAAAGGCCCCGTATTTGGCACTCAGTATATAAATGCTATGCTAGCGCTGAAAACCAGTTCCCATTTGCTCGCGCGTCGCAAGTCAGCCAAACCATAAAATTAATTGAAGTCACGACAACGACAGTTGTAGTAGATCCTCTAGTACAGTCAGCCGAGAAAGTGGTTTACTACTTTTCAACTCTATCAATCAAATGATAGAGTCGAAAAGTGGTAAACCACTTTCGTGGCTGACTGTACATTAGGAATGTAAATAAAACGGATACATTAACCGACTCGGGGCTGATGACACGCCTGCCGTGTCATCAATGTTACGTGTAGCGTATGACACGGGAGGAGTGTCATCGTATTCTATGGCGCATGGCATCGCTGCCGTGTCATGAAATGATTGTTCCGCGTCACAGCCAAAAGTTTTCAAAAATGGAACACGCAACGAATCGGTTAACATACGTTGTGGTTTCTGCAACAGGGTGAAGTCCAAGTGCGGCGGGGTGGCGGTCCGCACGTCTTCGAGCTCGTTCTCTTTGGGTTGCTTGTGTTGGCGGGCGGGCGCGCGCCGCCGCTTGCCGCCGAACTGCGGGCGGCGAGCGCGCGACAACCGCTCAGCGCGTCGCTCCGACTAAACATAAGTACTTGGTTAATACAGACAAAAAGAATAGATAGTATAGAGGGGAGGGATAGTAAATTTTGTAGTCACAGTAAATTTACTGCCATCTATCGACACACGACTAAAACTCAAAATGAAAACGTATAAAATTATCAAAAAAATGTATACATTTATTTATGTATTCATTTTGATCCATGTTCATTCACTGATAAAATGTGTTAAAATTGTTAAATATGAAACGGTGTCATCACGCCATCTAGCCGAGAATAGGCTAAAGATGTGTGCGGCATCTATCCGAGAATGACATTTTCTTGATTTCCGAGGCACGTTTTTTCCTTAGACTTTATTCATCTTATACGAAATTACATATGTCTTTGATACAGATAATAGAATCGGACCACGCTAACTTGTCATGCTAAGTGCTACGTCAACTATGGTGCTCCTGTGGGGCATGTATGCGTTGTCACTACCAAGTTAGTGCAAACTTATCGTGGGAATCCGATCCTTGAACAATCAGGGGTCGAATTAATCGCCTTGGTACCGACTGTTACAAGGTTTGTGTTTGACGAATATTTGTACTCTAGCTTACGTATTCATTAACGTCCCAAGGGAAACTTAAAAATTTATTGAAAATGGTTATATAATGTTATGAATTAATTGGTAATCGTTTCTCCATTGTTAATGATGTGTAAAATAAATTGCATTGTAAGCATTATTAACACTAACCTCAAGGCGGTTATGGTCGTGTAGTGGTGGTGGAGGTGGCGGTGGGGGCGCTCGCTCTTCGCTGTGCGGCCGCCTCTCTTTCCGCTCGTGAGCGCAGCCAGAGTCGCGCCGCTCGCGTCGCTTGCGCGCTTCCCGCTCGCACTCGGGGGCTGCCATCTCGTCCGCGTTCCGCGCTCGCTCACGCTCCCGCTCGCAGCACTGCGCACGCCACCCGGGGCCAGTTATAACAACGGGCCGCTCGCTCGAGCACTCGCTTTCGTGCCCGTAACCCTACCAGTTGTTACAATGTATTGGTGTAATGTGCGCAAATGTGAATCTCGAGGTGGGTTAAAGCTGATATTTGCGGCTTTAAATGGGATTCAGATTTGTGAATGAACGGGTGTTTATATGCTTGGGATATGGTGTTATTATAATTACTATTAAGGTAATATACATAATTATACGTAAGTAGGTATTTGTAGGTATCTCTAATATAGGTAATTTACTTACAATTAGATGCATACGTGTCTAAAGCAACTTGTTCCAAAAAACTACAGTTAATTTGATTAAAAAGCGTTTTCATCAAATAACGGCTGTCTTACGTACAGTCGCCATCAGATATATCAGAGCGGCCGAGGTGCTCAAAAATATCTGAACGCGCACTCAAGCGCCTTGACAATAAAGGCGTGTTCAGATATTTGTGAGCGGCAAGACCGCTCCGATATATCTGATGGCGACTGTACCTACGCATAAAGATTTCAGTTTTGAAACAAATGGTTACAGGAAAAGTGTCGCACTAGGTAAAAAAAATCAACACAATTATTTAATGTACAGTCAGCAGCAGAAGTTGCTAAGCGGGCCAGGTGTTCAAAATGATCTTGACGCGACTTTATTGTTAAGAGAAAAAGAGCGTGTTAAGGTAATTTTGAACACCACGCCCGCTTAGCAACTTCTGCTGTTGACTGTACTTCACTGGCTACTTTTAAGCAACTGTTCCCGTACCAATTAAGAAAAAAAAGAAGCGAATATATTATAAAGCTATCATTGGTGTATAGAATAGGTTCACTACTTTCTACATAATGATGTCACAATGTGAAGCCCCACCACCTATGAATTTAAAAGTACCTGCATACTTTCCAATTGTACCATGTTCGCTTCTGACTTTAAACTTTACTCGAAATAAAATCCCCAATTTCCAAAGGCCGTTATGTGAGGATTCTGAAATAAACCATGTATGGATCTAGTGCAACTGATATACTGTACATATCTACTCGATAGATACAAGGCAATTGGTACTGTTTGCGACAACTCGAACTGGCTGTTTCTGTTTGCCGTAAATTATATTACTAGAGTTAGACCATAAAAAGTCTGCAGCGATTTTGATAGCCCACGCAGTGCAAGTGTCATTTTAAACGGCAAACTTCTATGAAATTATGACGTATAAATAACACTTACACTGCGCGGGCTATCAAATCCGCTGCATACTTTTATTGGTGCGACTATATTTGTAACCGATAATGGCAAGATGTACTTACAGGTACAGTCAGCAGCAATAGTTGCTATGCTGGCGAGGTGTGCAAAATGATCTTGACGCGACTTTAATGTTAAGAGAAAAGAGCGCGTCAAGATAATTTTGAACACCTCGCCCGCTTAGCAACTTTTGCTGCTGACGGTATTCAGACCAACCCATTTTGTAACTAGAAAAAGGCATGAAAAATTGCATCATCCTATAAGGATTTTTTTTATTAGCTGCCATTTTGAAGTTGGACGTCCAATAGACAGACTATATCACTAATATTTACTAAAAAATATCATGAGAATTGACCCTTATCTACCCAATAAATAAGTTTTCGAGAGAGACATTAATTAATAAACAAACTGACAGTTACATTTGAAAAGTTTACATTTAATTTATTTGCTTACGTATACTTTCTTACTTGACCAAATTATCCATCAAATGAGTCAAACAGAAAACTGTGTTCACGTCTTTCCTGTAGACATACACAAGAGTTAAGGGCTATAAAGGTTAATTTTCTTATTTAACCCTTATCCACGTGTAAAGGTCCTCCTTTTATTTAGAGAACTATGATAAAATCATTACTTACATGCCCACAAGCTGTTAACTATTGCCCACAGGAGAGAAAAATGTACAGTTCGCGCGAACACACTAGTTTTCTCTCCTGTGGGCAATATAGTTAACAGCTTGTGGGCATGTAAGTAATGATTTTATCATAGTTCTCTAAATAAAAGAAGGACCTTTACACGTGATAAAGGTTAAATAAGAAAATTAACCTTTATAGCCCTTAACTCTGGTGTATGTCTACAGGAAAGACGTGAACACAGTTTTCTGTTTGACCCCAATGCAACTATTGACTGAAATATAAACCCGCTACGCTACTGTCATGCTTTTACTAATACCTAAATCTATGCTACTACCATACATTAATAGTTACAGCAGGTGCTGAATTAAATTTAACGAAACCTGTCTAAGCTACAGTAAGATTCTTCAAGGCAAGCGTCGACACGACACCCACGCACGAGTGCAGAATTGCAGATGCATATGTCGGCGGCCGATCGTAAGATCAGGCAGATCGTAATGTTCCTGTGTAATGTTTTGACTATAGTCACATTAAACCAATATATAGGTAGGATAGGTTCGTTAGGTTGCTTCATATGCGCGTAGCGGGGCTCCGTCGACTCAGAGAACGGGTCAAAGATTTTCACGTTTCACGATATGCCTAGGAATTTCACGATATGCCTGATCTTACGATCGGCCGCCGACACATACACTCGCCTTGCAATAAGACAACCTCGTTAGTGTGGTATCTCGTACCAAAATACCACCCACACTATGGAGTGGGACTGTGGGACCTGCACAAACATATTTGCATCTTAAAATAAAATTGCGAACAAAATTCTAGCTATTTTCTAAGAATTTAATCACCATGTACAGCTAGTCGACGTCAAAGATATGTTTACACTTTTGCACCTTCCTCATAGTCATAATAAGGCGAAAAATGTAAACATACTATCTTTGACATCGACGGTACTGAGCGAATACAACGTTACGAACTTGGTGGGCCGTGTCGCATTTGCCGAGAAGGATCTAGGTACTATTTGAATTAAAAAAACTCCATTAATCTAAGAGTTGTGATGTTTTCGTACCTAATAGGTATATTTAAGTCACAATATAACAAATAAAGCTGTAAAACCTGACTATAGTATATTTCGGACGGGAATCAGTTAAATTAGTTATTATCATTAGCCAACCAGAGCGACATGCTGGAAATAAACTTATATACCTTACACCCAGTCGCTCGTCTGCCGTTCCGAATGCCAAATCGGCTTGTCGCGAACAGTAGGTACCTACAATACCTACATGGTAACATTTAGTCTTCTGGAATCATTTGACTAGCGCGTGGCTAGCGTGTAGTATAAAATCCAACTCAAATATTACTCATAATAAACTTCTAGAGCAATTTAAAATAGTTCTAATTTTGTAAAAAGCGAGCTCAAAATTATATGAATACGTTTATAAGATAGCTTCATGTCTCAAATTGGGCGCACCAAAACAATACTGTCACTTACGAGTAAAAATAATTCAGGTTTACTTACAATACAGTATCTTGCAGCACCAACTATGGAGTCCAATATCCTGGAAATGTTGTCCCGACTGCGGCTGGCCAGGTCGCTTGGGGCCCCTACGGGCTGAACCCCGTCCAGAAATCCAAAACCAAACGCTTAACCACCGGGTTATTGCTTATCCTTTGATATAAAATAAACGGAAATAAACAAAACGAAACGGCAGGGCGGAAGCCAGCGCCGTTTTGACGGAGACTTGACACTTAACTTATATCTTAATGTAAAGTCTAAAAGGTTCCCGCAGTCTATTTGATGATGTCACTCCTTTGCACCGACATGTCTCGGTCGCGGCACATATTGGTACGGCACAAACAGTCAATATTATATTTAGTTTTTATACGATTTACGGCTGCTTTAAGAAATGTGTTGAAACTAGTCTGTAGTTTAGCATTGATGGGACGAGCGTGGGTTGAGGAGCTTGTTAGCTCACAACGCTAGTGAATCCTCTCCATGGTTACAAGCGTGGCACTTTCACAGGTGTTTTGAAAATGAAAAGTTAACGCGGCAGATTTTGCTCAATTATCGTCTATCATCTTTGATATTATTGTGATTCTGACACTGACACCGATGCCAAAAAAGTAGTATCAGAAGAGGTAGAATTTTGATTATTTTTTCTTCCGGGTTGCTGGCAAATTCTGAAACAAAAATAAATACATTTTAGCATCATAATATATTATACTACTTTGTAAAGTGAGGGGGTGTCATTTCATTATAAACGTCATATTTTCATTAAAAAAACTTTATTATTTATTAGAGTCCTCAGCAAGCTCCACTGCATTTTACCTTCCCAGCAAACAAACGGAATTTGGTTATCATTTTAAAACTAAGTGTTGGATTGTAATGAAACTGCACATAACTACATTGACATGAGGTATATCTAAGTCTGTAATACCATATCCTGTTGTATGTAAGTTCAGTTTCAGAGCAACCTAGCTAGTCGTTTTAAAATGAGAGCGTAACTATGTTTGTATATATGGAGGACCGAACTTGATGCGGGCGGACTCTTCTTAAATCGCGCGGTGTTAAGAGTAACGATATCACCAACACCATCTATCACATGATTCATAGGCCCCGATCACGCTCGGCTAAGCTTAGTATGTATGTAAACTTACATACTTGTACCTCAGTATGTACACACAACTAGAATCCATTAGCGGCTGACGCTATATGTCTCGCCCGACAGTTTGGTTTAGCTTGATGGATAGCCACTAGCGCAGTCATCGATATTCCATTGATCACTTGAATTAGCCGACAACTCCATATGTATACGTACTTACGTAGTTCCTTTAAATTTAGTAACCATACCTGGCATTAATGAAATGAACGCAACAAACAACATCTAGCGTTGTTGGATGGATTTCACCACGGAAAAGTAAACTACATTTACCACATTACCTAACCAAAACACGAAACTAGTGTAGGTAATTATATCTCTTTTCTGTTTCAAATAATTATTTTCGGAATTACAATTTGACACAAATATTGAATGAAAATATATAACTTTAGAAATATGCCTGAAAACATTTGTCTTTACAAATAAAACGTGATTTTGAATGCTTTCAGAATTAACAATTCAACACCCTCAAAATTTTGTTTCGAGTGCTACACAAAGTACTTAAAACTTTTTTTACTTTACGAATTCATACATAACCAAAAGGCAGAACAAAGAACCGTTGTGACCTAAAAAACTACGCGCTATGGTCCGAGACATACGCTAGGTTACGAATCTGAACAAAAGCTTGGCTCGGAGTTTGGCGTCTGTTCAAGGCTAAAGCTAGGAACGTCAAATCAATACCTAACCTAATGAAATTGGCTTGTTTCCTACGAGTTCATGGAATATTGTTGTTTTAGATCCAAGGTACAGTCCATGGGTTAGTGCTATTTAAGATATAAGTTACAGAATGATATTGGTAAAAACTCTGCTAAAGTTTCACTTTATACAATTCTGTTTCATAAACAACTGTTGTGTGAATGAAGTGTGTCTAAATCTGCACGTCTGCATGCACAGGTCTAGTCTAGAATGACGGTAGGAAATGTAATTAGTACAAGTACATCTATAAACTGAAGCACCGTAGGTACCTCGTAGGTACAATCGAAGTCAAAAATATGTTTACACTTTTGCACCTTATTACAAAGGAGTAGGTAATAAGGTGCAAAAGTGTAAACATATCTTTGAGGTCGACTGTACCAACATCAACATACTTAAGGCCCAGTAAGTTCGTGTTCTTCTCTCACTCGTGCCAGGAAGAGCGGATATCATGTTTTATAAATTTAATATTTTTGTACGTTTAAATAAAATAAAAAAGTAATCGATACATTTCCTCAAAAATGATATTACATATTTTTAGAAGCAATATTTATATTTTTAAGTTTTGTCCATAATTTGTTACAAATTTTTAAAGTGCATTTAGAAGAGAATAAAAAAATCAGGATTCGAATGGATAAATACAGTCCCTCTAGAAAGGCCTGAAGACTGCTAATTAAATTAATGGCAGCTCTATTGTAATCCAAAAAAGCGCAACGACTTTAAAAAAAATACGTTTTCGGACCCAACTACACCTTAACACATACAGGGCCAAGAACCCGACTGTCGGGTACACTGTTCGTAGCGATTACGCGCTACATACGGCACAGACGTGACTACGCGCTACGAGCGTAACTCGTAGCACTTAGTGGCAAAGAATGTGTTAATTCACCAACGGTTCACCTTATTATACCTTATGTCGTAGCAAGCCTTATTATACCTTATGTCGTAGCAAGCCTTATTATACCTTATGTCGTAGCAAGCCTTATTATACCTTATGTCGTAGCAAGCCTTATTATACCTTATGTCGTAGCAAGCCTTATTATACCTTATGTCGTGTCAGTTTTGCGCGGTAGGCGGCGCGTCACAGTTAGCTCGCTCGAATAAATATCGCAAATATTATTTAAAATGTCGCCAATTGACAGTGAACAAATAAAAATCATCCTTCAAAGTGTTTTACAACCTATAGAACAAAAAATCACGTCTATATTTAACAAACTAGACGAAATATCAAACGAAATAAGTGATCTAAAAACCGTTTCAAATGTGACAAAATGTGAAGGACCCACCAATCAACAAATCAAAACAACAAAACCTGGCTCGACGAACCAGACCAGTGTAACATCAACCCCCGCCGCATCGAGCAGTGCCTCAACGCCTACTAGCCGTCCCGCTCTTACGCACGCTCCCACCCGGCCAGTACGCAGCGCTGCGACCCGTTCTAAGGAACGACTCGCAGCTCAACGAAAGCCACCGCAGAAGCGAGAGCCGAACGGGCGATTAGCAATCTCTCAACCACGAACCGCCAACACGAAACCTAAGACAAAACAAGACAATGAAATTAAAATTGACCAAAATGAACCGCATTCCGTGATTCAAGACATAGTACATGACCTACCCCAGTCAAATGACGAGAATATAGACTTAACTTCAATAAATAAAATCGAAAACAATGACAATGACTGGCAAACATTTCAAACCCGTCACCACCGCCGGCGCAACTTCAAGCCATCCCTGAATATTAAAGGTACAGCAAAAAACACAGAAATAGGTGGAGTTCAAGTATTGAAGTATTTCCACGGATGTTACTTTGAAAAAGACACGTCCCCTGACAGTGTTATCAAACATTTAAAAACAATTCGTGACGATGTTCAATACACAGCCGAACTGATAAAATCAAAGCACGAAACGTATAATTCGTTTAAAATTGGCATTCCGATAGCCGTGTATGAAGATTTCTTAAATACAGATGTATGGCCTCTTAACACCAGCATTTCAGAATGGCAGCCCTTTCTCCGCCCGAGGGAGAAGCGATCTCCCAAATAAAAAACCATCACCTACCAAAATGCCAGATAAACCCACTTATATATGTGTAGTACACCAAAACATTAACCGCCTCGGAAATAAAACATCTAAATTAGAATGCGAATTACAACTCCAACAAGACCAGATTGACGTACTGTGCCTTACAGAACACTGGCTCCAGACGGCACAGATAACATCCGTCAACATCCTGAACTACGAGCTACGCGCCCAGTACTGCAGATCCACGAAAATGGGAGGAGGCGCCTGCGTCTACGCTAGGTCGGGACTAGTGACCATCGAGCGGAAAGAAGTCTGCAGCCTGTCCAAGGAGTCCCAATTTGAAACCTGTGCAGTTGAATGCGTAGGCCTCAACCTGATTGTGGTGTGTGTGTACAGACCTCCAAACGGTGACGTACATATTTTCTTTGCTAAATTATCCCGACTATTAAGCTTACCTGCCCTTCAAAACTACAAAGTGATTGTTGTAGGTGATATAAATATTGATTTATTAACTAAATGTAGTACCTAATTCCAAAAATTTGTTGTATACTATTAAACAGTTTGGTTATACACAATTAGTAACTACTCCAACTAGAATATCTAAATTGTCTAAAACATGTATTGACCATGTCTACTTATACAAATGTACCTAAAGCAGATATACGTAATGTGACCTGTGAGGATTTCCATGTTTCCGATCATCTAAGTACGTGCGTAACATTAAATATTCCTAAAATAACAACTTGCACACATACATTTAAACGTATCTTTTCCCAACAAAATATCAATAATTTCTATCTCGCCTTAGACTCTTATGACTGGGATTGTCTTTTAAACAAAAGCCCCTGTCCTGCAAAAACAATAGAACTCTTAGTGAATGTAATAAAACATTACTATGGCATTTATTTTCCATTTAAAAAAACTCAAATAAGACACAATGTTAATATATGGGTCAACGATAAAATTCGTCAGTTACGCTACGATATCGGTAGTATAAAAACTAAATTATTAAAAACCCCTCATACCACCGAACGGCTTTGTGATAGCTTGCTATTGCTAGAATCAGAATTTTGGACCGCGTTAAAAGATGCACGAAGTGAATATGTAAACAATCAGATATCCAACAGCCAAGACGACATGAGCCGCCGCGTCTGGCGTGTCATTTCGTCCGAAGCATGTAGATCTAAAAAAGGTAAGAGTAGTGCGATTGATGTTCTCGTGAGCGCGTCGGCTGGCGAATGCGAAGGCGCGCGCGCATCCTCGGCGGCCGATCAGCTGAACCGGTACTATGCGCACACGTGCGATAACAATACAAAGCCCTGTGTAAACACCGCCCTCGCGTACTTAGAACGACACCTTATGTCATTATCACTAACGTTTCATTTCGAATACTTCACATTATCAGATATAATAACCGCTTTTAAAAACATTAAACGAAAAGAATCAAAAGATATTAACGAAATGTCGACGCACGTTCTCGATTACCTTCCGCCTGTTGTTATTTCAATATTGCTTAATATGTTTAATAAATGCATGACTGTAGGTGTGTATCCCGATGTCCTAAAATTGGTAAAGGTTCAACCAATCTACAAAGGTAAAGGTGAGATGCATCTACCTAAATGTTTTCGACCAATATCGTTAATACCTATAATTTCTAAAGTTTTTGAATACATGTTAGTCTTCAGATAATGAAACACTTTGTTTCAAACAACTTATTGAACAAACAGCAGTTTGCATACCAAGCTGGGCGCTCAACCACACACGCGGCGCGAGACCTGGTGGAGCGTGTCCTTACGCACCTCGAGGGGGGGCGGCAGGTCGCAGCGATATTCTGCGACCTCTCGCGCGCCTTCGAGATGATCGACCACTCGCTGCTACTTAAGAAACTCGAACGCTACGGTTTTAAAGGTAAAATATACGACGCAATTGCTTCGTTCTTAACAAATCGGAAACAAACAACCTACGTCCTAAACTCAAAATCGAAACCCGAAACTATCAGTGGTTGTTCTGTTCCTCAAGGATCTACCATGGGGAATAATCTTTTTTTAATTCTAGTAAACGATAAGTATTACAACAGCCTGCCCCGAACATGAGTATGTCATGTTTGCGGATGACACTTGCGTTATTGTTAATGCCGAAAATCTTACAACATTGAAACATAACGTCAACAAAGCAATGCTCGAAATAACCAAATGGTTCACAGCCAACGGCATGCTTTTGAACATCGAAAAAACCAATTTAATTCATTTTCAACTACGCACTGCTGCTACTGACGAGTTAAATATAGAAGTAAATAATGTAACGGTCCCTCAAGTACGTCAAGTCAAGTACTTAGGCTTCATTATCGACGCTGGCCTTACGTGGAGTGCGCACATTGACGCGCGCTGCGACAAACTAGCCTCGGCCAATTACGCACTTTCCAGACTTGTAAACAGCCTATCTACTGAAAACCTGAAAAAGGCGTACTACGGCTACTTCCATTCCATACTTATTCAGGGCGTAGACCTATGGGGAACAGCAGCCGACCGAGACAGACTGTTTAAATTACAAAAACGCGCATTACGCCTAATTGATAACAAACCATTAGACTACCCGGCACAAGAATTGTTCAGGAAGCATAAAATACTCACGTTACCAAGTATTTATATACAAATAGCCTGCACACATGTAAGGGAAAATCTACATAATTACATAATTCTCACTAGGACTGATGTTAGAAGCACTCGCCGACAAAACCCGCTACTTGTTCCGAGATATAGGCTAGCAAAGTTTCGAAAGTCGCTGGGTGTCATGGGACCCAAATTATATAATTCACTACCTAAGGTAATAGTTGATTCCGCCAGTGACCAAATATTTGCACGTAATTTAAAAAAGCTGCTCCTAGAAAAAGCTTACTACACTACCGATGAATTCCTCACAGGGAACAACCAACATCTTTAAACTAAATTGTAAACTGACAAATAGATAATTAATTTATAAATATTATGACATATATATTATTTTAATAATTTAATTTGTTTTTAATGTATAAAAGTATATGACTTTTCTTGATTAAAGTACTTACTTATAATTATTATTACAATGAGATGAAATTTTCCGCACTATGTAAATATTGATGAACTGTTGACATGTAAAATATTACTTTTTACCAATAAACGCTATCTATCTATCTATCTAATAATGACTTACGAATGGTCACGTAACCGTGTCGACGAGTGTTGTATCACCGCCCACACTGTTATCTGAACATACGTGGACCTTATGCCTTTTGTAATAAGGTCCACCGATGTACAATTAGGAGTGTCGCTGTTCGTACATCGCTACTGACTTGAGCCAGGCGTGTCTCACTCCGCGATTTTGTCGCTTTGCTACAGGTAGCTAAAAGTACATCCGTTCGGTCCCAATTTTGGGGTTTGCCATAGCGCGTGGCGCTGTCGCTACCTAGCGGCCATATCTGTGCTGATCGTAACAGATGCGTTTTGTTAAAGAGTGAGTCTTCTGTACTTAGTAATATTCTGTGCTTGAGCTAGCCATACAAGTCGAATTATTGATTTGGTCGTTGAAAGCATTTTCTAATCCAATTTCCGTGTCCATTCAATACAATATATTATTTAAATAGACGTATTTGTTATCCTCCTAAGACCCAGCCATACAAATGAAAAATGCAAAATTTGCCACAGAAATTTGAACCTACAACGTAGGAAATAGAGTTATTTTGCATCGTTCAAAAACTGAACGAAACAAAGCGAAAGGAACTCTGTTCCAATCGGTTATGAACTATGATTTAAATGAAATTCGGGAAATGAATTAGAAACTCACTAGATATGAAATAGTAAAGATATGTGACGTTCCACTAAAAAAGGTACCTTACGGTGGCTAGCGCCGCGATTCGGGAAATGAATTGGAGATCCACTAGATATGAAATAGTGAAGATATGTGACGTTCCGCGGAAAGGGTACCGTATGGTGGCCGGCGCTTACGTCGCATAGCGTCGCAATAATATTGGAGCGGCGTTAATGATAGCGTTACGGCTCGGCCACGACATTGAGCGACTTGCGACGGCGGCAGCGATAACCATGGCCTAGAGTGTGACACAGCGATCGGACCTTTCGCTCCAACCTATGGTTATCGCTGCCGCCGTCGCAAGTCGCACGATGTCGTGGCCGAGCCGTAAGCGCCAACCGCCATAAGGTACATCCATGGGATGTCACATATCTTTACTATATCGTATCTAGTTAATCTCTAATTCTTTTCCCGAATCGCGCCGTTTGTTTTACAAGGTGTAGTGATAGTTACTGAAGAGCTGTGGCCTTCGTTGGCAATAAGTGGTATTGTCTGATTGCTTAATTAACTAAATGAAGGTGCCCATGAATGGATATTAATTTTGTCAAATATATCCCCATGGGGCAACCGCACCTATTTGACTTTTACACGCAGGTAAATACGAGGGGAAGACTGAAAGTTTGTAGAATAGAGAAATTTGTAGTAATGAGAGAGAGCGAGAGAGAAGTAGGCCGTCACTCTTTGCTTTAATGGGTGCTTAAACGCTCTCTGGTCACGCATACAAATTTTCATTAGGGTAGAGCCACCGTGTATCGCACACGTCTCTTTCTCCCAAAGCTCTTTTTGTATTGCGATTTTAGGTACAGTCGCCATCAGATATATCGGAGCGGCCAAGGTGTTCACAATATCTTAACAAGCACTCTAACGCCTTGACAATAGAGGCGTGCTCAGATATTTGTGAGCAACTTGGCCGCTCCGATATATCTGATGGCGACTGTACTCAGAGGTTTTGTGTAAAAATTATAAGATACTATCAAGTTAAGTACCTTTAAAAGTATGAATAGGTATAAATATATACTATTGCTCGCAGTAGGCAAGAAGTCAATAAACAAACAGCCTAGAACTAATGTATTTCGGCTTAAAACAAAACATTAACTAACTTCTTAGCAAGTCCATCTTAGTTTACAAAAGCTTTTGTTTCAAAACAATTTAGATTCTTCAAACAACTTCCCTAAATTGTTTATTCGTTGGTCCCGCTCCACCGAACAAACAAACAAAAGACTAGGCGCTCCGCGTGTTACATAAGCGTAGCAACTGCGTAGTAGCCTTTTGCGTAGCGGCGCGACGTAGCGTAGGGGGCCTACGAATCACGTAGCACCGGAGTGAAAATTCCAATAACGGCCCGATTAGAACTTTAACGGCCCAATTCGAACTTTTAGATACGTTAGTTAATAGATCTAGAAACGATATGGATTAGATATGTCAGTGTCAAATGTGACGTTTTTCTACTTTCTAGATCTATTAACTAACGTATCTAAGGGTAACATTCCATTTCCAACGACAGCTGCACTACTGCACACTTACGTTCGAATTGGGCCGTATGATACGACAGTTAATAGATCTAGAAACGATATGCCTCTTTTTGTTCGAACAAAAACGTCACTTTTGACACTGACACATCTAATCCATATCGTCTCGGGCAGTTCGAATCGGGCAGTAAGAAGCCTTATTTAGATAAACAATAGATACCGATATCGTACAGTATTTGCTCGTGTTACATGCCACACCCGGTATATACCTACTTAACGCTATATTTCAGGTATACATATATATCAAATAATTATCACCTCAGTCACTGAAAAGAGTAAGAACGATCGATTGGAAACCCATGTTAACGACCTATCGCTGGCCAACTAACGTTGACCTCGGATAAACGCCATGACCAAGGCTGGCTACATATACGGACAGGAAAGACTCATCATTTAGCGAAAACCGATGTTATGACCGTGTTTATACTATACTCGCGGCTCTATTCGGGAAATGAATTAGATACTCACTAGATATGAAATAAGAAAGATATGTGACGTTCAAAAGTATAAAAAGTATGTGTTATGTGTGCAAAAGGTACCTTATCGCGACTGGCGCCGCGATTCGGGAAATTAATTAGAGATTCACTAGATATGAAATAGTGAATGTGACGTTCCACGGAAAAGGGTACCTTATGGCGGCCGGCGCTTACGTCGCATAGCGCTGCAATAATATTGGAGCGGCGTTAACAATAGCGTAAGCGCCAACCGCCATAAGGTACCTTTACGCGTGGGACGTCACATATCTTTAATATATTTATCTAGTTTATTTCAGGGCTCACATCGATTTTTGTTCTCTCTCTCGGTTAGAAGCTCTTTGTTAAGGCTTCATGAAATATTTATTTCCCTAATTCATTTCCCGAATCACGCCGTAAGTAGCCTGAAGTATATGTACTGTACCTACCTATAATGCCGCCAACATATTTGTTAAATTCTATTTATTAATAGCTTAAGTCTAAACGTCCTAACCTAATGTACCTTATATTATATGTCCTAAGATACTGGAGCAAGCTGTGGTTACCTATAATAGGACAAACGTCTACCTTTAATGTTATGTAAGCTACTGATTCCTTTTTCATGATGTATTGTCTGTTGGTGATCCTAAATAAATAAAATAAAAAAATAAAATAAACCATACAAAGTCTTTTACTTAACTAAAATAGAAAGAAATCTGCATATATTTTTTTTAATAACACCTCAACGATTGCCTCCGCGTAGCCTTCTTCAATTCAGAGGTTATCTTGGTTATCGTTATCGCATACAGAGACAGACTGCCGTATTCGAACTTCAAAATATTCACAAGAGACGACACGTACTAGATCCATTCTAGATACGTTATAGTTTAAATATCAACTAGTTCTCTTTTGCAGCGCAATTCGGGCAACCAATGTCACTTTTACGTTAGATAGAGTAAGATATCTATTAGATGTGAATTGGATCTCTAAGTATCCTGTGGAAATCGTTCAAGAGTATCTCCAGAATCGCGCAAATGTCAAATTTGACAGGTTAGATTTTAAACATATCGTTATCGTATCTTGGTGATGTCTAAAAGATATCTAATAGATGTCTATTTCAAAATCCGAATCGGGCCCAGAGTAGGTAGATATAAGTAGGCTGCCAATTAATCAATTTGGAAGAATAAAATTAGGAGAAGCATCTAACGTTGTGTAATGGTTTTTAGCTAACTAACTACTATATTTAAAGAGTAGCAACACTCTTTAGTAAAATATGTATCTATTTTTTCGACTTCTTTAGTAACAATAATACCTAAAGAAATAAAATAAATGAATGAAATAATCGGACTCTGCTGAATACTTTAACTTGAAGTACATAATATAAATCCGAACATCTCTTTTTAGCAATGTTAATCATAGGTAATTCGATTAGATTCAAAATCTGATATACACTGTTTCGTGCATTTGCGTACCTAATGTGATATCGTCTAATAACATCAAAAGCAAATTCTATCGACTGAGTATACCGCAACATATTTTAGTGATGTAGGTGCAGTATTCGGGCTGCAGCAAATATTTTTTTTATTTCTTATAATATCTATTTATAGGCCTAAGCATTATTTTAGTATTTTAGTTTAAAAAGCCTTTTCCAGATTTAAGCATGGGAGTAAAATATAAGTTCTCAGAGAAAACACGGCGCACTATACTTCGTTTTTTTAGCATTAGAAATTAGGTAAACAATCTTGATGTGTCTTTTAATTGAAAAACACATTTTAAAAATAAGTTACGGCAAATACGTAACAATTATGAATCTAATACGATCATTTATATTCTCCTGCTTTCATAAGTAATAGTTATTGATTTTTAAAAAGCGTTTTTCAATTAAAAGACATGCCAAGATCGCTTACCTTCTTTCAAGTTCTTTCTAATGCTAAAAAAACGAACTAATAATATTTACCTACTTGTTCATTCACTGTTCCATTAGAATCATTTATTCATGCAATGTGCATTACAGGCAATGAACACCGGTGTTAGAAATGATTTTTGTTCTCTATAATAAGTTGGGAAAATATTCTTACGTTTGTGTTAGAGTTAGACCAAGAAAAGTCTGCAGCGATTTTGATAGCCCACGCAGTGCAAGTGTTATCTATACGTCATAATTTCATAGAAGTTTGACGTTGAAAAAAACACTTGCACTGCGTGGGCTCTTAAAATCGGTGCAGACTTTTCCTGGTCTACCTCTAAAACATAAATTGCATCGAACTCGGCAAGTTTGCTTAATCGTGTGAAGTCTAATTCCGTCTTCCGTGCGCGGGTGGTGCAGTCGGAAATGTACGCCGACCAGTTTATAGCTATGGTAATATCTTTAACTAGGTATGTCAGGCGTATCTCACTCCGCGATTTCGTCGCTTTGCTACAGGTAGCTAAAAGCACATCCGTTCGGCCCCAATTTTGGGGTTTGCCATAAGCCGCGCGTGGCGCTGTCGCCACCTAGCGACCATATCTGTGCTGACCGTAACAGACGCGTTTTGTTAGAGAGTGAGTCTTCTGTACTTAGTACTATTATTTATTCTGTGACTATGTTTAGCTGGCCATCTACCTGAATGAAATCTCTTCTCTCTCTCTCTCTTGAATAAGAAAACGGGTTTCGACGTAGGTACGTTTAAAACGAACTTATTTTTTATGAGTATATACGAGTATCATGCATTTTTCAGCACTACGGCCTAATTTAAAACAACAACAAAATAAAAGTTAACAAAAAATTGTTAATTCTATTTTACCATAATTATTTGGCAAAAAATAAACACTCCTCGGGCTCCTAATATTCTAATACGTACCACCTAAAAGAAATATATTATAGAGTTATTTTAAGGGATAACATAAGTTTTATGAAAATTTTAAAGTCGATTTGTTATTGAAATATAAAGTTATCTTACCAATAGTGTAGTTGTAATTATTGTTGATTATATACATTTTTAGTAATATTTTTTGTCGTACCCGACCTAACCCAAGTACCTAATTTAATGAAGTTTTGTTTAGTTAACTGATGATATTTTAAATTATTGATAGGACTTATGTGAAATAATATGTAAGTACTTAAATAAACATAAAATTGTATCCGATGTTTTATCCATCCGCCTTCTTTACGCCAATATGTATTTCTTACACTGGGTGTATTTTTAGTACAATATAATTATTGTTAGTTTAGGTTTAAGTAAGATATATAAAATTCAATGAACCGGTAGTGGCTTGACCCGGTTTCATCGGAGCGGGGCGTGTCTCTTATCATTGTTGCCGAAGCTCGCATAACCCTTGGCTTATGTCTGTTAAGATCGATTGTTTTACATTCTACTGTATCCATAACACTATTATCTTAAGAACATACAACCAAACTGAGCTCAATGTTTTTTATGCGATTAAAAACATTATCGTGTATTATTTTTCTAAATCCTGCATTAACAGCTCCGAACCATCATTCTATGTCTATTCAATATATTGACAATAAACAGGCTTATTGTATTTATAAATCTCTCTCGAAATAAATAACAATATGAAATCGCGCAGACTACCTATTTACTCCGGAAGTGTCGCACAAGAAACGTCCTTGAGTCTCAAGGTTCGTTAGATAAAACTGGCGCAAAATTGCCTAAAACGAGCTTACCTTTGTTTGTGGTTATATCCGTGGGTAAATATTGCTGATTGAATGTGCGTTTTCTTATTGAAGGACGGCGGCGGGTTAACAAGACGGCGGACGTCCGCGCGCGGGCTCCCGGCTTCACCGACTGAGGGGCTGGGCTCGACGGGCGTAGTGATGCCGGTAAATATTTACATCGATAGGGAAATTATATTATGGAATCCTTCTCCTTGCCTCGTTCTCCTCAGTGCAGAGGGTAGCACCTATGCAGATCACATGATTCCGGATGGCAGAGTTCCAGGCCTTTCGATCTCTTGTGACTTTGATAGGTAACGATTTGCTGACCTAATCAGACCAGCGTGAGACTGCAGCCACACCCTCCTTTCTTCTACCGATCCAGTGACTATAACTTTTTCCAGGTTCAGTCTTCCTAGATATTATGGGATAATATCTATAATATCCCTTAGTCCTAGTGACATTGATTTTGCTAGATTCTTGCATGTGTGAAATTTATGACACAAAGTCATAAATTTCACAAGTTACTTATCTGACTTATTATGGTTCATACTTGGTTAACGGCGACACCCTGTAAAGCTTATTTATGGGAACTGTATAAGTATCTAAGTAACTAAGGAATATTGAACTTCATCATAAAGTTTGATGCATGTCGGTAACATTTTAGGGGATATTTTCTAAAATATTTTCTGTTTTGTCCTAAGGTGACTGGTAGAGAATAACTCATGGCATTAATTTTGCCTTTTGTACAGTTTATCTTTTGTGCAATAAAGTTTAAATAGATAAACTAATTAAATATGTATGTAGGTAGGTACCTAAGTACTATTCTCATATTTATGGTGTAAACTTTAACGGGTGTTGTTAAACGTTTCAGTTATTTATTGTATATGTTAGCAGAAGGTATATTTTAGTCCGTTAGATAGGTACTTTGTTTTGGTCTAACTTTGTAAGTAAGATTTGAACTAAGTAGCACCCAGATAGTCGACCGGATATGCTTACCGGCCATGCTTGGGCAATATTTACAGATTACCAAATTTTGCCGAGATCACCAAAAATTAATACAGTAAAATAAATATGAATGTTAGAGGAAAAGTCGAGGTTATCGATAAAGCACTCGTCCATCACTATTAGTATGTAAACATGTAGAAGCGCACGCCGGCCGGCGAGGCTCGGGCCGTGCCTACAGATCACCGAGTTTTGCCGAGCGCAGAACATTCCGTCATACACTAAATACGCCCGCGACTTCGTCCGAAGTCGTTAAGAGCCCTTCAACGTGCACACTAGCGCCACAGCTAAATAATCGTAATTATTTAAATTTAACGAAATATATCGAAAAAAGGGGGCCGCTACGGACTGTATTGTGTATTTAAGTAACTTTTGAATACATCAAACTAGTTTTTGGTTTACTAACGAATGGGCCAAAATCGTTTCCCAAAGTATCACATCCCAAACTATGTTTCCCAAATTATCATTTCCCAAAAAAATTTTTGGCAAAACAACTTATCGCAAATTTTCAGTTAGCAATAGTCTTTTCTGGCAAGTTATTGTTTAGCAAATAATTACTTGGACAAGTTTCATTTTACCAAATATTATTTAGTCAAATGTATCATTAAGCATAACTTACATGTCCCAAAATATTGCATGGCATACAATTTACATACCAATAAAGTGGAGGCTGCAGAATTTTATTTGTCTAGTATTTAACTGATCATTACATATACATAGTAAAATGTAACGTCAAAAAAAACATTCTTACTGCCAAAAATATGTAGTAAATGATCACTAAAATTAAAACTCCATTTTAATTTAATATAAAATGACAACCAAATTTGTTACATCTTGCTATTCTATTAAAGCAAATAACACCAAAGTAATCATTATAACCCAAAAATAGTAAAAAAACACCAATATTTAAACCACATTTTAGTTTAAAAAGTCAAGCAAATTTTTTACATCTCGTTATTCTATTAAATTAATTATTCCACTTCGCTGACCTTTTTCTAGTACATAGTATTTCGTTTCTGTAAGGATCGCAGCTCTAACCTAACCTAACCCACTTTTCTAATAGCATTTCGATTCTGTGAGGGTCACAGTTCTAACCTAACCTAACCCACTTTTCTGATAGCGGTTCCGTTTTGTGAGGATCGCAGTTCAAACCTAACCCAACCCACCCAAATTACGTAGAATTTAACGTACCTATATTAACATAACAAAAAGTAAAAATTTAAATTTGTCAAATTTGCGAAGTGACAATTTTGACCAAACATCTTTTTTGGAATATAATATTAGACAATAAAAAACGTTTGCTAAATAAGTTTTTGTCCTAATAACATTTGACAAAGTAAAATCATGCCAAATGATAATTTGACCAAATAAATTATATGCGAAGTGTAACTTTGCTAAAGGTTCCTTTGGGAAATGAAACTATTGCGATAAGTTTGTTGGGAAGTGAAATTTGGCGAAATGTATTTGGCCGAAACGAAAGTACACCCTAGTTTTTATGTTGCTGGATTTGTCAATCTATGCGTCCAAAGTTAAAACGGCCCTTTTTTGTTTTGAGTTCCTGAGATTGACGAAACCAGCAACATAAAAACTAGTTTGATGTATTCAAAAGTTACTTAAATACACAATACAGTCCGTAGCGGCCCCCTTTTTTCAATATCTTTCGTTAAATTTAAATAATTACGATTATTTAGCTGTGGCGCCAGTGTTTTTTTTTTTAACCATGGCTTACACTGTTTGGCCGCGCCTGGGGCCAGTTACAGTTTGCGGTGTGAGTGGGATCAGTGTTCACGTTGAAGGGCTCTTAAATAATTAAAAACTCATTTTCAGCTCCTTAAGAAATAAAAAAAACGTTTTTATCGTGGGGCGGACAACATTTATACAACTTGTTTTTTTATTTCAAGGTTAAACCGTTAAACGCCATTCGTTGTATGTCAGTATCTTAGTAATTTTAAGTCTTATGGAATGTATTCACTTTTATACCTGTGGATATAGTTTGTGCCATTCACGACTATATACCTTCTAAGGTCTACGCAACAGTCCGAATATAAGTCGCCGAAAATAAAGTTTGGGTTACACAGTGCACACCCACTCACTGCTAAAACTGGCACGTTTTGTCTTGACAAAAACCCTTTGCCCTACCTACCTCTGAAAGGCTTGCCTTTGTGGAAGATTTTCGTTACTGAGCGGAAAATACCTGCTACGAGTTATGACGTAGCTGCAAATTAACTTGGCAGTGGTAAGAAGGTAGATTGTAATTTTACAATTTGTAATGTGTTTGAACCGGTTTTGATATGACTCTGACATTCGTCTTGGTGACGCGCATCGCGTACGACTTTCACTTAATTTTGCATTCACATATCATTGTGAGCTATATGTATGTACATGTACGGTCGTGTCAAAATAACAGCAATATGTTTGTCATGTTGTTATTTCTTCATTCTTAATAAAGTTATTTCTATAGATATTAAAAATAAAACCGGACAAGTGCGAGTCGGATTCGCCCACGGAGGGATCCGTACCTTTTAGTATTTGTTGTTATAGCGGCAACAGAAATGCATCATCTGTGAAAATTTCAACTGCTAGACAGCTGCAACTGCAACTATCACGGTTCATGAGACAGCCTGGTGACAAACAGACGGACAGACAGGCGGACGGGATGGACAGAGGAGTCTTAGTAATAGTGTCCCGTTTTTACCCTTTGGGTACCTACGGAACCCTAACATAGTACAAAAAAACACAAAACCTGTAACGAAATGTTAAGTCTGGATCGGGCTCTAGCTTAGCATTTTTTGAAGGGCTAGCTTACTGCCGTATTCGAACTTCAAGATATTCACAAGAGACGACACGTACTAGATCCATTCTAGATACGCTATAGTTTCTAGATATCAACTAGTTCTCTTTTGCAACGCAATTCGGGCAACCAATGTCACTTTTACGTTAGATAGAGTAAGATATCTATTAGATGTGAATTGGATTTATATGTCATATCCTGTGGAAATCGTTCAAGAGTATCTCCAGAATCGCGCAAATGTCAAATTTGACAGGTTAGATCTTAAACATATCGTTATCGTATCTTGGTGATGTCTAAAAGATATCTAATAGCCTAATAGATATCTATCAGCCGTATTCGAACAATGAGATACGTCAAATACTAGATATTGAAACGATATGGATTAGATATGTCAGTGTCAAACAAGTGTCAAAATTGACATTTCTTCAAACAAAACTGTCACTTTGGACACTTGTTTGACACTGACATATCTATTCCATATCTTTTCAATATCTAGTATTTGACGTATTTCATTGTTCTAATACGGCTGTATTTCAAAATCAGAATCGGGCATTTAGAGTCGGTCGTTTCAGTTTCTAAAAGTCATAGCGAGAACAGAGCTACTTCAGTTCAGAGGCCGTTTAAAGCTAAGAAAATTCCCCCTGGGAATTAGGCTCCCACTTAGTTTAAAAAAGACGTAACCACAATATTTGCTTTTCTGGATTTGTTTAACCTTTACAGATATTTTCTTTGCAGATATATAAATATAGATTACTAATTAAGAGATTATAAACCCTTCAACGTACATTTTATAAAAAAATGTTTACAAGAAAAAAATATTGCTTGCTAAGCTATGTAGGTGTACTAAATAATATGTAGGTATACTGGGTGGTTTTAGCGTCATGATCCTGAATGTCAAAAACGTGGTAAGATGGTCATACTCAACAAATTTCCACGTGGGACTAGAACCACGAAACCGCGTTTAAAATTCTAATGCACACCTTTAGGGTCCGAAGTAGACGTATATACGTGATTAATTATTTCTTTGAATGCTAAAATAGGAGTCCCACATACGTATATACCTATACCAGTATGAATTCACGTAAATGATATGACTTATATACCGAGCGTATATGTATATTACGAGGTATAGTTTTTCACGATTATCATATAATTCCCATGGGAAACCTTTTTCAGTATGGCCATCATAATACATTTTTAACATTCGGGATCATGACCCCAATATCACCCAGTATAAACGTAGTGCCTCTACGCGGGCCTACGCCGTAGAGCGGCTACGGGCTACGCGTCCCACGCTCCCGAAGTACCTTCATTCAATATAGGCCGGGCAATTAGTTATTTTTGAGCGTCCACTTATAGCAGAAATTTTACCGGTATCGCTTTTCTGCCAGGGCTTTTATTTAAGAGGGCGCTAATAAGTGTTAAAAATATGAAATAGTACATTTCGATGCTAGTGCGGAAGGTATGTCATTGCTTCACGAGTACCGAGATATCTTGCCACGAGCCGCAGGCGAGTGGCAAGACTCGGGACGAGTGAAGAATGACATTTCCGCACGTGTAACGAACGACGTTTTTTAATACAGTTGCGAAAAAATAAGAAAAACATTGTTAATGGTACACTAAACAAAAGTGGTAACAGTGACAGCTCGGTTAGACGTCGTCTTTAAGTATATTATATCTATGGGCGTTTGGCAGCTATTCCGTTCCATTCAGTCAACTTATTAAGAACGGAATTTTCAATATTGAATATTAAAAAATAAACGTGTTATAATGATGAAGAGGCTTACCTCTTCATCATTATAACACGTTTATTTTTTAAATATGAAATAATTAAATATGAAATATGTAATATTTTTCGTATTCTTACATTAACGGTAGGTTTTTATGCTGATTACGACGTTTAAAGGAAACTAATATTAACACTCATCAATAAGTAGTCGTGAATTGGAACAAGTATAAATTTAAAAAAATTGGAAAAGTAAAAAGCACTAGTTCGAGATAACCAACTTTCCGCACGCTAAACAGCTACGTAAAGTAGCACTTTTTGAGCAACTGTATTAAAAAATAATAATAGATTTTTATTTTTTGAGATATTGATTAATATTGATGAGTGTTAATATTAGTTTCCTTTAAACGTCGTAATCAGCATAAAAACCTACCGTTAATGTAAGAATACGAAAAATATTACATATTTCATATTTAATTACTTACCTCTTCATCATTATAACACGTTTATTTTTTAATATTCAATATTGAAAATTCCGTTTTTAATAAGTTGACTGAATGGAACGGAATAGCTGCCAAACGCCCATAGATATAATATACTTAAAGACGACGTCTAACCGAGCTGTCACTGTTACCACTTTTGTTTAGTGTACGATTAACAATGTTTTTCTTATTTTTTCGCAACTGTATTAAAAAACGTCGTTCGATACACGTGCGGAAATGTCATTCTTCACTCGTCCCGAGTCTTGCCACTCGCCTGCGGCTCGTGGCAAGATATCTCGGTACTCGTGAAGTAATGACATACCTTCCGCACTAGCATCGAAATGTACTATATTGAGTGCGTTGTACTTAAAATAGGTACAAAAACTGAAAACTTCCCGTTGAAGTAAAAATATGAATTTTGGCAAGAGGTTCTTATCTTCTTCCTCGCGTTATCCCGGCATTCTGCCACGGCTCATGGGAGCCTGGGGTCCGCTTGACAACTAATCCCATGATTTGACGTACGCACCAGTTTTACGAAAGCGACTGCCATCTGACCTTCCAACCCAGAGGGTAAACTAGGCCTTATTGGGATTAGTCCGGTTTCCTCACGATGTTTTCCTTCACCGAAAAGCGACTGGTAAATATCAAATGATATTTCGTACATAAGTTCCGAAAAACTCATTGGTACGAGCCGGGGTTTGAACCCGCGACCTCCAGATTGCAAGTCGCACGCTCTTACCGCTAGGCCACTAGCGCTCGCAAGAGGTTCTTATAACACAAGTTAAAGGATACGTACGTACATTCTAGATACGTTATAGTTTAGATATCAATTAGTTCTCTTTTGCAGCGCAATTCGGGCAACCAATGTCACTTTTACGTTAGATAGCGTAAGATATCTATTAGATGTGAATTGGATCTCTAAGTCATATCATGTGGAAATCGTTCAAGAGTATCTCCAGAATCGCGCAAATGTCAAATTTGACAGGTTAGATCTTAAACATATCGTTATCGTATCTTGGTGATGTCTAAAAGATATATCTAATAGATGTCTATTTCAAAATCCGAATCGGGCCCATAATTAACAATTGTTAAATACTTTTATTAATATTCATGTCCATATCAATCTACGTCAACGGCAAACTTCATTTGGTGTATACGTACTTAAAGTGGCCACTGACAAGCCTTCCAACAGTCCAAATAGCGTGGCTGCAATCCAAAATCGGTCCGTGAATGTCAAAAACGTTCAATGTTTAATATTAGGATGCCGTCCATTTGGATGAATCCATTGTAACGGCATCCATTTGAATGGCTCGTCAGTGGCCTGCTTTAGGTGTAACCTCAGTAACGTGATCACGCGAATCCAACTTCGTCAGTTTTTTATAAGTCTTCGCTTACGAGTCACATTCTATATAACTTTTTTCACGAACTTAAGTAGTAAACTTAGCAGTTGAAATAAAGTTCGAGACTCCCGAATCTGCAAAAGCTCTAATCCCATAAAGTCATTGACACATGAATTGGATTGGTATTTTTTTTATAACAAAACTTCCGTGACCTACAGATATGTATAGTTTGTAGCTTTCTAATAGAGCCCGACGGCTAATCCTATTGTCTATTGTTAAGTAAAACCGCACGTGCTAATTACCTGCAAAAAAGGGTCTTACGAGTTTCTACTCGTAACTATGTAAGATACATCCAATTCATATTTCATTTACTTAATGTAATCCCTAATATAGGCTCGACAATTATGGGCCCGATTCGGCTTTTGAAATAGATATCTATTAGATATCTTTTAGACATCACCAAGATACTATAACGATATGTTTAAGATCTAACCTGTCAAATTTGACATTTGCGCGATTCTGGAGATACTCTTGAACGATTTCCACATGATATGACTTAGAGATCCAATTAACATTTAATAGATATCTTACTTTATCTAACGTAAAAGTGAAATTGGTTGCCCGAATTGCGCTGCAAAAGAGAACTAGTTGATATCTAAACTATAACGTATCTAGAATGGATCTAGTACGTGTCGTCTCTTATGAATATCTTGAAAATCGAATACGGCAGTATATATATTGAGGTCAAACGTGCGTGCGTGGGCGCGGGAAGAGGGTCGAGGATCCAGACATTACATCTTCGAGCAACACGGAAGGGAGGCGGCATTCGCACTATTTCCCCTCTGCCGAGGTACAAGATTCGCGGGTCAATTTAATCTAGCGCGGGTAATAAAACTAGTTGCACTTGGATTTTTCACTAGACCGAGTCCAGACGCGCGCGTGAACACTGCTGCACAAAAATGCCTGTTTGCTCGGTTTTTTGCTATAAAAAGAGGTCGGGGACATCAAATTTACAAAAAGAAAGTGTTACATTTCACATGTAATATTTTTTTTTACATATCATACGTTTAATTACATTTAAATACAATTATTATAGTTTAGTCTCAAGTATTTGTTGGATTTATCGATTTTGCTCGCTCAGTACAAATTGCGGATCGGTCGAGCGACAAATCCGACTTCTCATCTCTCAGAATACAATGACATACTTCAACGAAAATGTGTTAGTGTGCGTGTTGTGACACTAGTCACTCGTCCGTACACAAAAAGAGAACGAGGTTTGCAAGATTTGTCTTTGACGTGTGTCATTTTCTATGTATTTGTGTCGTCATTACAGAGGGCCTACCGCGAACCACGTTTGACGTGTTGCCTCCCTGTCACACTTACGTATGAATTTACAAGTGCCATAGAGAGGCAACAAGTCGAACGTGGTTCGCGGTAGGGCCTCTGATTGGATTTTGTATGTAAGTGTGTGAGAAGTGCGACTGTGTGCACCTTCCCCCCGCGAAAAATGGCAGAAAGATTTGTACGGTGAGATATCGCTTGGGCCCCTCCCTTCCGACGTGTCGGAAGCCGGTGTTGCTCGAAGCATTACATAGTTATAGAGACAATCTTATAAACTTTTCACGTATTCGTCTTTTATTATACAATCATGAAGGCCGCAGTTCAACTACAACTATTTATATATTACTCGTACAGCGTACTCTGATCCAGAATTGGGAATGTAATTGTATGTTTGCGGCATTATGAGCAACAGCTACTTTTATTTTCATCGTATTACTCCTTAACATAAATATTTTCACGAAAATATATCAGAATCGAAATTTTTACTTACGAGTTAATCTGCCAATTCCATTTTTCAGTCTGAAATATCACTTTAATACCAAGGCTGTAGTTTGCCACAGTGACAAATACACCGTGAAATTTTAGTGGTTGTTTTCCCGCAACGAAATGATTCTGCTATCGATATACAGTCGATGTGTAATCTTTTTTTTAAATAATGTTAAGAAATGCCAGATTTATAAATGTGTCGAACGAAACTCGAAAGTGACCTAACACCAGTAGTAGCACTGCAGTAGTACCTAACTAATTCTTTTGAGTGAATGAAACAAAATAACCTGAAAAGTAGTTCCATCTATTTTTCCTTCACACATTTTACGTGCAGTTAGTTTGCAGATCCTTAAAAGTAAACATAACAAGTTAAGATCAAGCTTTTAATGATCAAAAACTTAAACAAACACTTAAACTTCCCGATACCGCAATTAATTGTTCGAACTGCAATCCGCCACGTTCAATACACAATCACCTCTGCCCTGTGCATGTGGTGGCGTTTGAAACTGCCCGTGGTTAAGCAGCCGCTGTGTTGCGGCGACAATTGTTCGTCCGTGTGGAACTTGGGGGTTTAAAATCCCCCGAAGACGCAGCGACTGTAAATGGTCCGGTTCCGCGTAAAGTCGCCGGGCGGCGTGGGAGTCGTACTTAGCCCTAGCGTACAGCTGCACCATCGCGACGTACTCTAAATTAGAATATTCGTAATGTCGATCTAGACACGCGGCAGCGTGTCAAGCCAAGTTCAAGCAAAGGAACTGGCTAGCCAGCGCCAAGTGTAATATTACACGAACCACTTGGTGCCACTTTTGACCCTTCTATAACTCAAAACATCTTTAACGTAAACACATAAAACTACGTGTGTTTAATTATATCCATAAGGACATCTAGAAGCCCAAATTTCATGAAGCTAGCTCAAACGGTTATAAAGATATGAAGGTCAAAAAATCGTAAATTTTAAGACTGACTGACATACCTATAGTACCTAAACCTAACCTACTTCCAGATGACCCAGAAGGATGAAATTTGGAATCCAGCTCAGTTATTGTGTGAAAGCGTAGGAAAAAATCTAAAAATTAAAAAAAGTTATAAAATAGGGGGGGTCTCCATACAAAAAAAACATTTTTTATTGTGACTGACATATAAGTACCTAAACCTAACCTACTTCCAGATGACCTAGAAGGATGAAATTTGGAATCCAGCTCAGTTATTGTGTGAAAGCGTAGGAAAAAATCTAAAAATTAAAAAAAGTTATAAAATTGGGGGGGTCCCCATACAAAAAAAACATTTTTTATTGTGACTGACATATAAGTACCTAAACATAACCTACTTCCAGGTGACCTAGAAGGATGAAATTTGGAATCCAGCTCGGTTATTGTGTGTAAGCGTAGGATAAAATCTAAAAACAAAAAAAGTTAATAAATAGGGGGGGGGTCCCCATACAAATTTCTTTTTTATTGTGACTGACATATAGTACCTAAACCTAACCTACTTCCAGATGACCTAGAAGGATGAAATTTGGAATCCAGCTCGGTAATTGTGTGTAAGCGTAGGAAAAAATCTAAAAATAAAAAAATAAAAAAAGTTAAAAAATAGGGGGCGGGGTCCCCATACAAAAAACCTGTAATACGCGCTAAACAACCGGCCAACGGTGTGTCGTTGGCGGCGCGCGGCACCACATAATTAATACAAAGAACAGAAGTAAAAAACATGCAGCGGAAACACAAGAAAAAACATTAAATCTCAATACCTGCCTAGTTTTCTTTACAAAAAGTATTGATATCCCATCAAAAACATAAATGTAAAAAAGGAGAGCCAAGTTCAATACAAAAATTATGCTTGGCTGTGGGGTTCGCCGCAAAAAGAATGGAGATTTAAATGAGTGCCAAGTTCTATGCAAAATCGAAATATGTATTTATAGGAACAAAATAACATTATAAACAAGTATTAAACTCTATTTCTTTGCTTTATTGGATACCTATAACAATTGCTGTTATTTAAAAAAAATGTGAGATCTTAAAGTAGGTTAGATTTGGCTTGGCCAGTTTTTATCAGAATTACAAAATATATATGTTGAATAACTTTATAAAATGACTGATGTAATGAAAACTGGCCAAGTCAAATCTAACCTGCTTTAAGATCTCGCATTTTTTTAAATAACAGCAACTCTTATAGGTATCCAATAAAGCAAAGAAATAGAGTTTAATACTTGTTTATAATGTTATTTTGTTCCTATAAATACATATTTCGATTTTGCATAGAACTTGGCACTCATTTAAATCTCCATTCTTTTTGCGGCGAACCCCACAGCCAAGCATAATTTTTGTATTGAACTTGGCTCTCCTTTTTTACATTTATGTTTTTGATGGGATCCATTTTACTAGAAATAGCAGTGATGACCAGCCCATCGACACCCCATACTTTGATAAATTATGAAAGCCCTTGTTACCAACATTGAGGCATAGAAATAATCTTATCGAATTAAAATGACTGCTGTTGCATTTTAGTGGCACATACCATACTTGCTTTTAACATAGACGTATTATACTTACTTTTCTTTAGGTTGGTATGATTGGTAGTAAAACGTCAAACGTCATTTGAATTGTCGTGAACGTGAAAATACGTGGTTATTTTTTATTGTAATTGGTAAAATAACTTTAGCTGTTATTTAAATGGGGGCCAAATCTTTATGGAAATGTGAAGTTTGTAGTGGGTGTGTAAGAAGACTAACTACTGACGCATTTTTGGCCAAATTTCCAACTTGATCCGAACAGGTCGGTAAACTGATGTTTGTATGCAATATTTTCATTTTTTACTTTGAGTCGTTAACAGTTACTAATTTAATTAGTTTTAGTCGTGTACAATCCATGATTAAAACGAAAATATTTTGTGAATAAAGTATTTTTAAGTAAAAAACTAAGTAACCTATGACACGAATAGTGTACGACCAATTTTATCGATAATCTCTTTATTTCAGATGTCGATTATGGGCAAAGCTGAGGAAAAGTAAATGAGGATTTGGCGTATTTATTTACCTATTCAAAAGCTGAATGGAAACAAGTTCATTTGTGGAAATCATTCTCCATCCAGTGCCTTCAATAAAAAGGGACCAGATTAAAAAAGAATGCGCGCGAATTCAGCATATTGTAATATGCCTACTTGAATAATAAACTATGTTATTTTTATCATGTAAAATAAAATTGTTTATATATATATAATGTTCTTTTATTTTATTAATAGGTAGTACAGTAGGTAAATACAGCAGCACGTATCGCACATTTATCGATATCGATAAACAGTAGGTACTGGAAGTGTCGAGCCCTAGCGTTGTTTTTTTTGTGTTGGTAGTATTGTGTGGTTTTTCTTTTTTTAACAATTATGGCCTGGATGCGAGATCTTTAAGCCTGTATTTGGTGTGTTGGGATACGTACGTTCATAATTCGGTTCGAGGATTGTTCGAGAGTGCCGACTCTTAAAACGTAGTGATTATATGCTCTTTGGTGATGACATTGACAGTATCTGTTATCACATTAGTTTAATAAGCGAAGAGGATGTAATTATTCGATTTACCAAAGTTGACACAACGATCAAACTAATAAAAAGGTTTTATTTCAACTGTTAATCGTGAAGGAACAGTCTAAGTAAATTTTAATTTCAGTTGTCAAACAGTAAAGCACTCTAGCCTTGTTACACAGTTTAAAAAAGTAACATGTGCTTGTTTATTTGTTTATCTGTTTACAATATCGGGAACTGTCGTCGACTTGCAGTTTTAGTGTGTTACTATTGTTTTTCGCTTGTTCGAGTTTAGGTTATTTTTTTGTAATATTTTTTTTTTGGAAAACAGTTTATTTATAAGTTTGTCTATCATAATTCGAAAGTATTACCGATAGCAAATCGCCCTGCCGCGGGAAAACAACCACTAAAATTTCACGGTGTATATCTATAACATCTTTTTTGAAAACCAACTAAAGCTAACCGCACAACTCCCGTACCCCAACTAAGCCCAAACAAAGCTATCTTTTACTAGAGAACCACCAACTATCTCACCAGCCGTGAAAACAGGTAAGTATTAATTTGCTTTAGGTTCGTACAATTTTTTCTTACTTTTCTAAGGGTACCTATGGTACGTATATTGTACTAATAGACCCCTAATGGTACCTATATTGTACTAATAGCTACTACCCATAAATAAATACTTGTAATTTATGATATTTTATCCCGTGAACTCTATGTACTCGTAATTGTGTAGTCTGTTGTGTTTTCTTTTAGAATGTGAAATCAAATACTTACCTGGTGTAGCTTCCCCTTTACGTAGCTCGGGGGTGCCCCTATAATATAAGTATTATTTGTACCCAACAGTTGTACCTATCTATATGTATAACTATGATGTTGTCATGCGTTGTTAGTGTTATTAGTTCTAACTTTGTGAAACAATAATGAGGCGGGCCGTTTGTGATACTAGTTACTACACTGGGGACTCATTTTATCATAACTTTCTTTGTGTATGATTTCTTACGGACAGAGTCAGGAAAGAAAAAGTTTTAATGACTGTATTCATGTTATTACTACAACGGTATGTATATTACGAGTATGTGAATATATGTGTTGTGTAGTGTACCTACATATTGGTAAACGCGTTGTTAGCAAAGCAAAAATACAGCAGTGGCTGTAATGCTTTTACGCTACATATAAAACGGGGAGAAATGGAAAAACAAATTAACCATTAAGCACACCGCTGTAGACAAAAAAGACCATTATGGCAGAGCGATGCGACAATAGCCTGTTATATAAACAATAAGACAAGCCTCCTTGTTTACCAACAGTCTGCCCAGACTAGGGCTAAATTTTCCATCGCAGTTCCCTTTTAGAAAGGGATAATAATAACCCCAGATAGCAGCTTCTCTGTCGTCGTCGATCGATGTGACCTTGGCAGTGGCTTGGGCACATTATCCATATCTAAAAGGTATGTACATCACCTACACTGGGGAGTTGGGGACCCATTAGGCGGAGACAAAAAAGGGAGCGGATTTTCATAAACTGCGTAGAAGTTTTGTAATCTAAATCTAACCTAAGTGGATTGTAAAATCTGGGTATTACAGAGAGGCTTACCGAATACAGTAAGTTACGTATATCTAGACTCGACGATGGGTGCCTGCCTAAGGCTTCGCAGATAAGTTATACCTGACTTTGATTCACCTTGCCAACATTGAAACGTCACCAGAACTCGGACAGATAATCGTAAAACAATTATATTAAACAAAAGTACTAGTTAATAGGTTGTAATTCTATTTAATATGTCTTGTCTGAGGTCTTGAATCAGATTACCTCGTTATCCAATAACTTGATGAGTTACTATTATTTTCATGGTTCTAACTACTCTATCTCGTAAATATTTTCAAGACTTCTGTCAGTTTACTCTTCATAATTCGGAATACCACTGTATTAAGCAGAATTAACATTTAATTAACAAGTAAACTTTTCAAACAACACTCCAGGGAAAAGCCTAGAGTTCACCCTATCATAGTGGTTTCAGAGTAAACAAATATCATGCCTAGTAAATGTTATTAGAAGCAAGTAAACAAAATTGAATCGATATCCGGGTTAGCTCGTTCTAGGCTGTAGGCTAAAATAGATCTGCCTCCAAACGTCCTAGCATAAACTGTATTCAAAGGAAGACGTTACCTGTGTTCCTGTTACGCTATAATCCGATTAAATATTATATAATATTATCAAAGGGGCCCAATTACTTAGATGTATTTTAATTTTATCTTATTTTATTTAGTATTAGTTTTTAGTTTTAATTTAGTTTTTTTTTATAGATAAGTTAGTTTATTTTCATTTTTAATATTTGTATCTACCTTATCAATAAACAGTTTCCTCATATTATCATGCAATATTATATCAGTTTTACCCAATTTCAAGGCGACTGAAATATTCAAACTGACTGACTACCTGGTCATGAAACCGGTGGTGAGGATAGCGCACGGTCGTTATGCATAAATTGAGAGTTTTTACTTAGGCTACGAAAATATGAGTACTTAAATAAGGTAAACGTACTAGTGCTTGACATGCTAATGCCCAATAGATGACACCTTGCTGTCAACTCTATTGACAATGACAAGTTTCAAGATGACATACATGATATATGTACTGGGACCGCGTCGAGCACCAGTACGCTGACCTTATCCATTTACTGATTATTATCGGCAGATTCACCTCCTAAAAATCCAACTTCTCCGTAAATAAATAAAATGAACTGCAATCATAACATATAACGTTTCCAGTCTTAGCAGGCGTGTCTCACTCCGCGATTTCGTCGCTTTGCTACAGGTAGCTAAAAGTACATCCGTTCGGCCCCAATTTTAGGGTTTGCCGTAAGCCGCGCGTGGCGCTGTCGCCACCTAGCGGCCATATCTGTGCTGATCGTAACAGACGTGTTTTGTTAGAGAGTGAGTCTTCTGTACTTAGTACTATTATTTATTCTGTGGTCTTAGTAATAAATATTGTGTGTGAAACCGTGTTAACCGCGAGCCTGCCCCCGCATTACCTAGTTCCAGATATTATTCCTGTCCTGGGGCCAAATTCGACATGTGCAACTGTCAGATTTTTCATCCACGTCAAATCAACAGTTGATTTTATTGCATACTGAGTGTTGATTCCATCAACGGTGGATAATATCATTTGGTACAACCAAAACTCAACTCTAAACTAAGGGTGGTTCGGTTTGGTTTGCTTGTCACCCTAACTGTGGATTGTTAATGTCAAATTTTGACATTGTACGTATTCGAGAACTTATGATTTTTCCCACATCAACGGGAGATCAACACGATACGTCAAACGTCGCTTGTCGAATAGGGGCCCTGTGTATGTGTATAAACAAGCAAAGGTTCGCAAATAGCTAGTAACTTAATTATACTCATCGAGCGCGCGTAGGCGTCTGTGCACCTACAAAGAGATGAGTTTTCAAGTATATGAATAAACCACAAAGTAACCTAACCGAGAGTTTATACTGTTTATAGCTCAGTCGACCTTGGAACGTCTAAAGTTATGTTAATTATTATCAGGCTATCTATTTATTCAAACTTTGATGCATAACATAGGGCCCGATTCGGATTTTGAAATAGACATCTATTAGATATCTTTTAGACATCACCAAGATACGATAACGATATGTTTAAGATCTAACCTGTCTAATTTGACATTTGCGCGATTCTGGAGATACTCTTGAACGATTTCCACAGGATATGACTTAGAGATCCAATTCACATCTAATAGATATCTTACTCTATCTAGCGTAAAAGTGACATTGGTTGCCCGAATTGCACTGCAAAAGAGAACTAAGTAGTTGATATCTAAACTATAACGTATCTAGAATGGATCTAGTACGTGTCGTCTCTTGTGAATATCTTGAAGTTCGAATACGGCAGATAGTCCTGCCTTGAGACATTCTCTACCAGTAATTTGTTTATTTACCCCCTTATTCATAAAACTTTACGGGCCCGATTTAGTTAAGTAAATAATGTTTTATCCCTTTCTTACAAATACATGAGTCAAAATGACAGATAAACACAAACGATTATTAGCCAATTGAGGTTTGTAGCGCGTTTATGAATAAGAGAGTAAATCTTCATTGCACAAAAGAAGATGCATCGTTATGGCTCCTCTACACGATGGGCCAACGCCAGCCACTCCAAGGGACGCAGCCATGCAGTAGAATGAGATAACAATATCACTTGCTCCCTAACGCATAAATGCGTCCCTTGGAGTGGCCGGCGTTGGCCCATCGTGTAGAGGAGCCATTACACACGGCGGCCACCGCCTTGCCGCCCAGAGGCATATAAATCATATAATAAGGGTTTTAAATTCTAATCAATTATGAAGCTCTTTTGACAAGTCCAAATTGGATTTGGCTTGGTAAGTGTTGACGTGTGTTGGCTAGACGTTAAACGCTATAAGGCAATGTCTACCAGTCAACCTTCGGGATTATCGTAGTGACAGTAAATACCTACATCAAACTTGATATATATATCTGTATGTATATCATAAAACCATAAAACGTATTGCATTTATCAGTTGGCTAGAGGTTAAACGCTGTAAGGCAATGTCTACCAGTCAACCTTCGGGATTATCTTAGTGACAGTAAATACCTACATCAAACTTGATATGTGACGTCCCACGGGTAAAGGTACCTTATGGCGTTTGGCGCTTACGCTGTTATTAACGCCGCTCCAATATTATTGCGGGGCTATGCGACGTAAGCGCAAGCCGCCATAAGGTACCTTTTTCCGTGGAACGTCACATATATCTGTATGTCATAAAACCATAAAACGTATTGCATTTATCGACGTTAACCCGACCTAAGGTAATATTTTGACGTATGAACGACATTCATTTATTACTAGCATGACAATGGGGTATACATATTTGCACTATACGAGTATTACTTGTACAATATGTCCTTTGGAGCCTGCAAACACTAGGTACGTTCAGGTTTCAGGGGGGAGTGGGGGAAGTCGATAGGTCCGCGCACGCGCCTTATGCGTCTATCATTCTACGTAGTATTCTTCGGTCAATGGAATTTAAACTTTAATACAATTGACTACGATTAAATTTGAGTTTTTAGTGCGTTAGTGTAGATAGCACAAAGGAGTAGATGAATTTTATTCTAGAAACAGGATATTGGAATTAAACAGTAAGCGGTCCTTAAGCTTCCGATAGTTAGGTGTAGATTAGGTTCGACAATCTCTTGCTCAAACTTCGTTGTAATTGTAACTTTGGTAGGAAGGTAATAATATATCTATGTAATACCTTTAAACGAGCAATTCTTGTTTATTTATTTTCACCAAGGCTTACTTTGCACTTCACATGTGAGACAAAGTAATCCAATTCAAATTTTGAGTTGATTTCTTATGCTTGCTGCTAGAAATGACTTTTAAATGATGATTTTGGATGATAAATTTTTAATTACATTAATTTGGATTTGATTTGGTTTGATTTTGTTTGATATTTTACATTTAATATTTGCTTCAGGTTGGTGTGGTGAAAAATTTTGTGTTTCACTCGGGGGCAAATTTTGTTTAACCCTCTTGCTTTGAAACCCTCGCAACGCTCAAGATTCCATTTTTCGAACCACTCGCTATGCTCGTGGTTCAATTTTGGAATCTTTCGCTTGCATCGGGTATCAATATTAGCACGAGCAGTTAAACAACAACTTTGCCCCCTTGTAAAACAAATAACTATTATATATTATATATTTCGGGGATCTCGGAAACGGGTTTAACGATTTCGATGAAATTTGCTATATGGGGTTTTCGGGGGCGATAAATTGATCTAGCTAGGTCTTCTCTGGGAAAATGCGCATTTTTGAGTTTTTATGTTTTTAATTTTATTATGTTGTAACACAAATTTTACCAATAAAGTTTTACGTTAGGTACTGACCCTTTTTTTATTTAACATGAAAGAATAAAAAAACAATATCAAGGCAGTAACAAACATTACATAAGTAGATAAGTGTTAACTATAAGCTACAGTAAATTCCTTTCTTGAATTAAGTTATTTGTTTAATGTGAAATAAATGTTATTCATTAATTGTCAAATGAATAGGTACCTATTTATTGTATAATCAATTATTACATGAATTATTACATGCCACTTACAGACTAGTCCAACGCGTGATATCCAAAAAACGTCGTAAAAATTATAAGTCGCACATAGAGATGGGTAGGGGTGAGTAAATACTGAGTATTTACTCGGTATTTACTCAAAGCACCCGATAAATACCCGTATTTACTCATTTAGGTGGGTAAAAACGATTGCTTATAAAATATTCAAAAAGTGAGATTTAAGAACAAAATTGTCTTTTACTGAAGAGTGCTAACGTGTATTAACAATATCTATGAAATAAAAAGCATAGAGGGCGCATAATTTAGGAAAAAAAGGTAATTATTAGTGAGAGGCAAATTGTGGTAACAATTTTGTTTTAAATAAGAAGGTATTTACTTAAAAAATATGAGTACTTAAATTCTATCGATGTTCTAGATAAGTGCATGTCGCGCAAAAGTGCATGTTTTCGCGGCACTTACGACCTTTTATTAAGGGTTTTTAAATGAAAACTCAAAAATGGCTCAACCAATGATGTTCAAAATATTGTTTTTTGTACTCTATTATACGGCTAATCTCCCGATATGTTTTCATATTTTTTCTGAACTTTGGTTCGAAAGTTATAGAGAGATTAACATTATTTTGGCCTTTCGAAACGGTTTTTTTCCAAAAATATTCAATTTATCCAAAAATGTTCTTAGAAACATTCCAGTTATTTTTGAAGACCCATTTAATGACGTGCAACACGTTGGTGGTTTCTGAGATATTTTTTTGTGACAATTAGTTACATGTATGGAGTGCCCCTCTTAAAAATACATTTCTTACAATTTTGAGTACTTAATCCAGTAGCGGCTTACAAAATACACCTATATTTCAAATTTATATGCCCCTTTCAGCACTCTAAATAGTTTATACCCACCAATTTGGGTATAAACGAGTAAATACGGGTATATTGAGTAAATACTGAGTATTTACTCGGTATTTACCTGTGAGTATTTACTCACTACCCATCTCTAGTCGCACACCGTTGAGGTCCTCGAGGCGCCACCATGCAGTCCCATTGAACCCAGCACTTCAGTGTGCGTAGCCAAGATGCCAATTGTTTACGCCCCGTAGCGAACGAAACATAACTGTCTATGTTGCACTTAATGAAAGAGTGATAGAGACAGATTACCGTATCGTTGAATTATTAATATTATTATACCCATGAAAACTACATCATACCTCTACTACTAGACTAGCTACCGCATAAGGTAAACGTACTAGTGCTCGACATGCTAAAAAGCCCAATAGATGACACCTTGCTGTCACCTCTATTGACAATGACTTAAGTTTCAAGATGACATGTACTCGGATCTCGTCAAGCACCAGTACGTTTACCTTACTAGTGCATACGAAGCCATATATGAGAGTTATTTATAGTAGTATTACGGAAATTCTTGGTCTGACGCATTATGAACCCGAAGTTCCTGTCCTATAGGCTTTCTTACAAATGCTTATGCTTATGACGTGCGTCCGGATCCGGAACCAGGTGTACCTCTTAAAGGTAAATTAAGATATTACGTAGCAATTATTATTACTATTATTACACTGTGTATCTTTAGGTATTTAAATAAATTAAACAAATATTTTGTGCATTTTCGGGTAGTTATAACATTTACAAAACCGCCTGGATCTGTCACTGAACGACCTGACTTTATCCTACATTATTTGGTCGTGTAATACTTTCATCTACCCTCAACTGTCTTAAGGAGCCATTTGAGGGTAGATTTTGTTTACTTTTATTTAAATACAGATACAGAGTATATAGGCAATGATTGCCATTTAAACATTAATGAATACCTACTTAATCCGTTATTTTAACTAGATATTAAAACTTCTAACATATTAAATATATTGCAACGTGGTACGGCTCGATTCTGAAAATGAATTAGATCTCTACTAGACCTCAAGAAGTTACGATATGGATAATTTAAAGATATTTGTAAGATACCTAGATATGACAAATTTGACGTTTCTGCGATTCTGGAGGTCCTCTTGAACGATTTCGACAAGTTATGACTTAGATATCCAAGTCACATCTAGTCGATATCTATGATAATGTAAATCTAGTTGATCTCTATATCGTCTCTAGATCTTGTGATTATCTCGTTTCCCGAATGCGCGTGTTACTCACATAATCAACGCATATATATAAGTAACATAACATGTAGAGCGAGTAAATAATTACTAAAATACTTACGGCGCGATTCGGGAAATGAATTAGAGATAACTATCTTCACTATTTCATATCTAGTGAATCTCTTATACATTTCCCGAATCGAGCCGTTAATCCGGTACTTTCACATTTGGCATTCTCGTATTCACCACAAACTTCTCAACAAAGAAATGAGCCCGGGAAACTTTGTTGGGTACAGCACCCAAACAAACTATTTTACTGTCTGCAAACTTACGAGTACAAACCTAAGTTGCTCTATTTTTCCTTACTGCTAAGGTTTCACAAAGATTTTTTACTGCAGTTGTTAAACCCATAGGGCAATGTTTTTGAAACTTTATGGTGTCACGGCCCTTTATGACCACGAAAATTTTTTCGCAACCCCCATACCCCTTTTCTATACGTTTGTCTTGACCTATAACCTATAACAAATTTGGAACCACAGACCAGTATTTGGAACGCACCTTTCTGTCATTCCCTCAGTTACATAATGCGTTTTGGAACTTACTCTATATTTATTTTTATAGGACGGTAGATTCTGTTTCACAACCTACCCATGGCCATTATTTTTTTATCACGGGAGCAAAAAACCGTAGATAAAGCGACTTGGATATTATTAAGTAAACAACAAAAATGGATAAAGATAAAGTTAATGGATTTATAGCAAAAATTGAGTTACGGACAACATCTTTACAGAGTATGCAGTTTGATTTTTCCTTTGCATGGTTCAAATCTTCAAATCATTCAAGATATAGATGGTCAAGCAAATCTTGTCAGTAGATAATTATTAAGAAAAAAAAACCGACTTCTTTGGGGGCCGGTGAAAGATTATTGTAGATAGTACACTATGTAGAAACGGAGGTAAAACCACCCACTTTTCTACTAGCATTTCGCTTCTGTAATGGCTCCTCTACACTGTAGAGTCTACAGGATGGGCCAACGCCGGCCACTCCAAGGGACGCAGCCTTGCGGTAGAATGAGATAGCAATATTACTTGCTCCCTCTAACGCATAAATGCGTCCCTTGGAGTGGCCGGCGTTGGCCCATCGTGTAGAGGAGCCATAAGGGTCGTAGTTCTAGCCTAACCTAACCCACTTCTCAGATAGCAGTTCGGTTCTGTGAGGATCGCAGTTCGAACCTACTCAAACCCACTTTTCAAGTAGCATTCCGTTTCTGTAAGGCTCGCAGTTTCAACCTAACCTAACCCTTGTTCAGTTCTGTGAGGATCGCAGTTCAAACCTAACCTAACCCACTTAATGGCGCATGCGGTGCGGTGTACGGGGGTTTAAGCGGGAGGGGTTAGTAAGATTGGCATCATCATACTTTATACCTACATTTTATGGTAGGTAATCATAGTGGTTTATTTAGTTAAGGTATCATAGTGGTTTTCCGGGCCAAGGTCCGGGTCCGAGTCCGGGTCCGAGTCCCAGTCCGAGTCCGAGTCCGGGTCCGAGTCCGGGTCCGAGCCCGGGTCCGAGTCCAGGTCCGAGTCCGGGTCCGAGTACGGGTCCGAGTCCGGGTCCGAGTCTGGGTCCGAGTCCGGGTCCGAGGCCGGGTCCGTGTCCGTGTCCGGATCCCAGACCGGATCCGAGTCCGGTTCCGAGTCAGGATCCGACTCCGGGTCCGAGTCCGGGTCCGAATCTGGATCCGTATCCAGGTCCGGGTCCGGGTATGAGTCCGAGTCCGGGTCCCAGTCCAAGTCAAAATCGAAATTCGTTATCACCAGACGTGTACCATGCGTCGTTGAAGAGTTCTGTTCTGGTCACCATCAGCAGTTCCACTTCATCAAATGCGACAGTTTTTAATGTAAATGCTTGATTTTATGATGAAAATACAGAAAATTCTATACGTATGCCTTTAAGATTTGAGGAGTTCCCTCGATTCCTTATGGATCCCATCATCAGAACTCGAGCTTGACAAAAGTGTGGCTTAAAAACTTAACTTGCTTAACGAACATAACGAAGAGGAAAAATCGCCAAACGTGAACTATGCGTCGTTGAAGAGTTCTGTTCTGATCATCATCAGCAGTTCCACTTCATCAAATGCGACAGTTTTTAATGAAAATGCTTGATTTTCTGATGTAAATACAAAAATCTCTATACGCATGCCTTTAAGATTTGAGGAGTTCCCTTGATTCCTCATGGATCCCATCATCAGAACTCGAGCTTGACAAAAATGTGGCTTAAAAACTTAACTTGCTTAACAAACATAACGAAGAGGACAAATCGCCAACCGTGAACTATGCGTCGTTGAAGAGTTCCGTTCTGATCATCATCAGCAGTTCCACTTCATCAAATGTCACTTTTTTGGATGTATATGCTTGATTCGTTGATAAAAAACCAAAAATCACTATGTGTATGCCTTTAAGATTTGAGGAGTTCCCTCGATTCCTCATGGATCCCATCATCAGAACTGGGTTTTGACAAAAACGGGACCAATCTGTATGCATATACATTCAATCAAAAAAAGAATTTTCAAAATCGGTCCAGTAATGACGGAGTTATGGAGTAACAAACATAAAAAAAAAAACATACAACCGAATTGATAACCTCCTTCTTTGAGATTTGGAAGTCGGTTAAAAAAGGCGCGAAATTCAAATTTTCTATGAGACGATATCGCTTCGCGCCTACATTTTTCAAATTTGCCGCCTTTTCTACTGACAAGATCTGCTTGACCAACTATACTCGTAACTCCGTAAAGCCGTAAACGTAAAAAATATTATTCCTGCTATGGTGGAGAGCTTGCAAAGTTAAAAAAAAACTATTTAAATTGATACCCTATTAAATTTAATGTAAATGTTTATACTTTATATCTACGGTCTCCATCATTATAATATAATATATCAGCCATTGATGGTACCATTGGTACCTAACCTACCTACCGTAACATTTTACGAATTGTGCCATTGTGAGAGCGTAACAGTCTAACGTAATAAATTTAACACATTCAGGGCCAAGAACCCGACTGTCGGGTACACTGTTCGTAGCGATTACGCGATACATACGGCGAAACTGCTACGCACTACGAGTACACTTAGTGGCAATTAATGTGTTATTTCTCCCACAGGGCAGGCTATGCATTAACACATTCAACACCAAGAACCCGACTGTCGGGTACACTGTTCGTAGCGACTACGCGCTACATACGGCGAAACCGTGGCTACGCGCTACGAGCGTAACCCGTAGCACTTAGTGGTAATGAATGTGTTAATGTGGGAGTTAACACAACTGTAACACTGCTATTTTTAACAACTGTAACAAAGTATTTACATAGTGGCTAGCGCCCGCCCTCGGTATCAGCACATTAATTTGATTCTCCCAAAGTATCCCGTAACATTTCGCTGTTTGTATTCAAAGCGAACGTTGCAAGATGCGATCGATCGCTGCAGCGACCTACTTGCAGGTCACCGCAGGCACTGTATTCACCTAACTTACCATGCGTTAGACTCCGATGAACCTTGAGGTCCGTACAGGTCCATAACAACACGTAAGGGTTCATCCAGAAATCAAATAAGGCCACTTTGGAATTCCACCAAACCATAAATATATATACTGTAGTAACAGTATATATATTTATGGTCGTCTTTGGTGTAAAATGGCTCATAAAGTAATAATTCGGTTTTATTTATAGCTTCAGTCCTAAAAATATGCTTGCATATGGGGCATTAATAGCGTCAAAGTCTCAAATATCACCGAAGGGTAGGGTAGGAAAAAATTTGATCACGTAATTTTTAAGTGATCCATAAGGCTGCGTTTTGATGTAAGGTCAAGCTGAGTGAGCTGCATCCGTCATCCGAATGTAGGTATAGGACTATAGGTAACGCTAGACCGAGCCACAGAATAACTAATAGTACCGAGCGTCGTTCCCGGTAAACGATAGACGGAGAGTCCAGCGTCTGTATACCTACCGCCAGGCGGTCCCTCTACCTACAGCCCATTAATTGCTACTCAGATTAGGCTATATGGAATATCCGTCACGTTTTCCTGCCCATACAACCATTTCCAGTCGCCGTTACGACACGGTGTAGACACATCTTGTGTCGACACCGTCTGTTTCGGTCACAATTCCAGTCGCAGAGTCGTCGCCGTGTCGACACAGTTACCAGAAATGGGGAAGGGTCGACACATGACACAAAGTGACATAAAGTGTCGTCGCCGTGTGCACACATTGTTTCGGGTTTGCGACTACTTTATGCCAAAATCATTCGTTCATTCGTTCATTTTGTTCCTGTCAAATGGAAACTGTCAGATGGAAAAATAGTTAAATAAAAATAAGTGACATTAATACGCCATCTCTAAAACGGATTACAAGACGTAATTATATATTGTTTGCATTTATATTACAATAGGACTTAAATTATTATGGGGAATTAAACTGCTCGAGTGATTTGATAAACTAAGTGTAATATAATCAACGCGCCACCACATTGTTTTAGTTTAGCCGGAAAGGAAATTGTTTACTTCTCAGTGCTTGTGTTCATAAATATATTATTTGATGCATTTTTAGTACTTCGATGCGTATACTATACTTAAATAACAGAAATAACGCTTTACATACTACGAAACTTGTTAATTATGATGTATAAATATGGTTTAAGGCTGAGAAATATTGCAGCCACAAAGTAGTCGCAAATGTTTCGACTTTGTGTCGACTCTGTGTAGACACATGACACGCGCTGTCAAAAGTAATAACAAAGTTACTGGATTTGCAAAATGGCTCCTTGTGTTCATTTGTTTTCAGATATTCTCAAAGTGTAAAAATGACGTGGTCAGAGATGGGACTTAATAGATTAACTGTTTATTCGACTAATTAATGGAATAAAAAAAGTTAATCCTCAAATTTTAATCACGATTAGTTTAGTCGACCTAACATAGATTGAAATTGAATTAATCTGAACATTAATCGAATAAATTATCGATTAAATCTCGGTTGGAAGTTGACAGGGGGCCATTTTTGTACGTAAAAATAATAGAAATGTCTTGCATGCAGATGGTAGCCAAACACTTTGTCATAAAAGTCGAGATGGGTGTCTATTTATAGGTTTTAGGGAGTGCCGATTTCGAAAATGATGACCATTTTGGAATCCAAAATGGCGGCCATGCACTGTGTCATAAAAGTCGTCATGGATGTCGTTTTATACGTTTTAGGGGGCCCCAATTTTGAAAATGATGACCATTTTGGAATCCAAAATGGCGGCCATGCACTATGCCATAAAAGTCGTCAGGGGTGTCGTTTTATAGGTTTTAGGAGGCGCAGATTTCAAAAATGATGACCATTTTGGATTCCAAGATGGCGGCCATGCACTATGTCATAAAAGTCGTCATGGATGTCGTTTTATAGGTTTTACGGGGCCCCGATTTAGAAAATGATGACCATTTTGAAATCCAAAATGGCGGCCATGCACTATGTCATAAAAGTCGTCATGGGTGTCGTTTTATAGGTTTTAAGGGGCGCAGATTTCGAAAACGATGACCAATTTGGATTCCAAGATGGCGGCCATGCACTATGTCATAAAAGTCGTCATGGATGTCGTTTTATTGGTTTTAGGGGGCCCCGCTTTCGAAAATGATGACCATTTTGGAATCCAGAATGGCGGCCATGCACTATGTCATAAAAGTCGTCATGGGTGTCGTTTTATAGGTTTTGGGGGGCGCAGATTTCGAAAACGATGACCATTTTGGATTCCAAGATGGCGGCCATGCACTATGTCATAAAAGTCGTCATGGATGTCGTTTTGTAGGTTTTAGGGGACGCAGATTTCGAAAATGATGGCCATTTTGGAATCCAAAATTGCGGCCACGCACTATGTCATAAAAGTTGTCATGGGTGTCGTTTTATAGGTTTTAGGGGGCCCTGATTTCGAAAATGATGACCATTTTGGAATCCAAAATGGCGGCCATGCAGTATGTCATTAAAGTCGTCATGGCTGTCGTTTTATAGGTTTTAGGGAGCGCAGATTTCGAAAATAATAACTATTTGGGAATCGAAGATGGCGGCCATGCACTATGTTAAAAGTCGACATGGATGTCGTTTTGTTGGTCATGGTCATCATTATCGAAATCTGCTCTTCCTAACACCTATAAATCAACATCTATGACGGCTTATATGACAAAGTGCACGGCAGACATCTTGGAATCCAAAATGGTCATCATTTTCGAATTCTGCACTCCCTAAAACCTATAAAACGATATCCATGACGACTTTTATGACAAAGTGCACGGCACACATCTTGGATTCCAAACTGGTCATCATTTTCGAAATCGGCACTTCCTAAAACCTATAAAACGATATTCATGACGACTTTTCTGACAAAATACGTAGCGGCCATCTTGGATTATAAAATGATCATCGTTTTCGAATTCTGCACTCCCTAAAACCTATAAATCGACATCCGTGACGACGCAAGTTATCTTTATTTTCAGATCTAACAAATTGCTACAGAATACAAAGGACAAAAAAAGAAGCGAGGAGGTAATGAAACAAGCAAACATACAGATGATTCCTCGACGCAATTGGATGCTTCTTAAATTGTGTCCAGATTTAATTGTCATAAAAGTTTTTATTTTTCACGTATTACTCTCACAAGTTCCGTGACATTTCGACCTTGTAATTTTTTAAGTAAATGGTTTTGTTTATCTGTGAGGATCTCACTAGAATAATATAATCAAGGTATGTTTATATTTGATAATTGAAATAGTAACGCAAAAAAAAATTATATTTGTGTCTTATAATCCTACCGAAGACTTTTATTTTTCCTTTTCCTTCTACACAAGTTTGGTCAAGTAATAAGAATTTAGGGCTCTCAATTTTATTTTGACTTCTACAACAGTAAAGCTACGAGGCCATGTTTGGTATCGTTTTCGTATAAATTCGCAGTACCAAATTTAGTTATGGTATCACATTGACACCATTCCAAAGTAAAAACATATAAACTTACTTTCTCTTGAACTCCTCTTCACGCTTAAACTGCTGAACAGTTTTAATTTAAATTTAGTACACATATATTTTGAGTCCCGAGACAGGACATAATAAGTTATCTCAAAAATCATCCTTCAAAGGTGTGAAATGAGGTGTAGGGGGGAATTCAGAATTGACTTCTTGAAGTTAATACTGTTTAAGTTTAGGTTTGAAGTCATGTTTTTTTTTATCATTTTTAACTAAATCAAAGATGTAGACCTTCCCAAATTTAATATAAATCGGTTCAGCGGTTATTGATTTCCCGTACAAATTTTCACGCCACTTTTCACACCTTCAAAAGATGATTTTGGTTATAAGATCTATCCTATGTCCTGTTCCGGGATGCAAACTATTTCTATACCAAATTTCAACGAAATCGGTTCAGCGGTTAAGCGTCAAGAGGAGTTTAAAAAAAACCGACCAAGTGCGAGTCGGACTCGCGTATTAAGGGTTCCGTACATTAAGTCCGACTCGCGCTTGACTGCACCTATCTAATAGGTTTTCCTGTCATCTATAGGTAAAGAACTATTTTGTGTATTCAGACAGACAGACATACAGACGCACGAGTGATCCTATAAGGATTCCGTTTTATGCTTTTGAGGTACGGAACCCTAAAAAGATTTTTTTAATTTTGTGGAATGGTTTCCATGTTAAATGGATTCAGCAACCCAGATTTATACGAAAACGATACCATACACGGCCTAGCACCTTCACTGATGTAGATATATCAAGATAAAATTGAGAGCCCTAAATAAACTTTCAAGAGCGGATATCTCAAAAACTATTCAACATATCGAAAAAATTGACTGAATAAACTTGTAACAAATTAAATTAACTTTCATTTTGTATAAGTGGCCATGTCGCTAAGATGCATAGTTTCCGAGATATAATCGAAAAACCGGAAAATGGGACATTCAAAGCCCCCTCTCTACCCCCCGCTCAAGGGCTACGGCCGGGGACTTTTGATATGTTCACCTCCTAACTTGTCCAAACCAAGTTACAGAGTCAAAAATTGTGTTCCGAGCATTTCCCTCTACAACTTTTTTGAGCATTCGTTGGCTGACCTAAGTAGCTTATTGCATTTCTTTAAAAACTTTTCTGTAAAAGGTTGACGGGTGTTGGGTGTTTATATGGTTTTGGTCGATTATTATCATTTGCATCGCCCATGATGACTTACTAGAATTACTTACGAGCACACGAGACACTAATAGTAGTTTGACAAACCTTGGTTTTCAAGAGGTATTTTATATTGACATTTGCTGTCACAAATTTGCTGTCAGATTTAGTCGCAAACCGCACGCAAAGTGCACACAAATGTGTCGACACCTTGTTACGGAAAAGTGTACACACGGCGACGACACTTTGTTTCGAAACAATTCTAGACACATTGTGTGGACTCTGTTACGACACATCTGACATTTAGTTACCACTTTGATGATTCTGCGACTGGAATGGTTATATGGGTGGTGTACCTATTCCCATTTATCCCCGCTGGGATAGGCGCATCAAATAATTCCCATTTGTCTCCGCCTCATATATGGCGGTGGTCACGTGTGGCGGGGACAAATGGGAATACATCGTTTTCTCACTTTGTCGTTTGTAGTTGCGTTGGTCGTCACTTTTAACTTAGATAACTGTATTGAGGCAAATCAGCAGCGTATTGTGCAACCTTCGAGAGACATAATGAGATAGATAATATTACCTACACTTATATGGATTCGCCTGAGTTGAGTGCGCGCCGCGCGCCAGGAACGTTTGACATAGGTAGGTACCTTTACTCGTATTGAGGATAAGAATGTCTTTACCACAACGGCACACGGGGCCCGTGGGGAGCCCCGAAGGACAGACAATAACAGTATGTTTGATTACTCATAATAAATAGAAGATCATAGTAGAACAATGTTAGTTTAATTTGCTTTCTTTACTTTTCAAAAGGGCCCCAGAAGCGGTATCATGGTCGCATTTTTATCACCTGTCATGCCATGCATCACTTTCGCACTTACATATTTGTTAGAACGTGACAGACATGGTGACAAAATGATAAAGAGCCGACCATCTTAGCCCTACAGCATAGTTTAACCTTTTCGACGCCATGTCAAACACGAAAGCTGTCACTCGGACGCCACGTCACCGAAGCGTCAAAACTGAAATTGAACTTTAATGCAAATGCACGTAGGTCTGTGTTGCTCTGTGGTCTGTGACGGATTACTCGGTCTTTGGCGTTGGACCTGCGGTGCCGATATGTCGGGCATTGGCGTCCAAAAGGTTAAGACAGCGGCTCTGATAAAGATACAAATCGCACAACACGACAGCGTTTTTGTATCCTCAAATATTTAAGACCTGAGATTGCACTTATAAGGGTTCTCTCGAGTTGAATGCTCGCAACCGGCATGGCAATAGCAGTCCCCGACCTGAACTCGCCATTCACCCCGCGTAATGAGCGAGCCGCTTACATCACTCACGGACTAGAGGGTGCAATCTAATTGGTTTAAAACGGTTTTATCTCCAAAATGGTGTAGGTATACGGAGTTAATCTTTGAAATTAATAAGCATTTAACACAGTAGGGAACAAAATTGTGTGCAGCAATTCATTTGTAATGTTTTAGTAGTATTTTCTCGCGTTATAGTATTTTCCTCGCGATGGTGCGGTGAAAAAGTTTTAGGTAAATTTTACTCTGTCGCAATGTTTGTTTAACCCTCGTCATAACTCTCAAGATTCCTCTTTTTAAACCACTCGTTACGCTTGTGGTTTAATTTTGGATTCCGTTGCTTGCTCGGTTGGGTATTAATATTAATACGAGGGATTACTTTGCCCCCTTGTAAAATAAATATGTAACTATTATTGTAAAGTATCAAAATGACCTACCTAAGATCACCCAAAGCAGGCGTGGCTCACTCCGCGATTTCGTCGCTTTGCTACAGGTAGCTAAAACTCCATACGTTCAACCCCAATTTTGGAGTTTGCCATAAGCCGCGCGTGGCGCTGTCGCCACCTAGCGGCCATATCTGTGCTGATCGTGACAGACGCGTTTTGTTAGAGAGTGAGTCTTCTGCAAAGAGTAAAGTAAGTGTCTTCTGTACCTAGTACTATTATTTATTCTGTGCCCAAAGGCAGCACGAGTAAAGCAATTAAATTTTCACTTCTCATCAAAGCTTCTCATGCTCCTAAAATTGTCATTTAAGTCCTCGGAGTAATTACTCCGAGTTTATTAAGTCGCATGTAAGGGACGTAAAGTAAGTAAACACTGTACGAAAAGAAAGGAATGATGGTTACGTCAGATACAAGTGATACAACATAAATGTGTAGTACAAAGGCGAACTTATTACTAAGAGGGATCTCTTTCAATTAACCTATAGGTACCTAAGGAGTAATTAAAAGCTATACATGAGCTATACCTAGAGTATTTAGGTAATAATAATTATTATTATTATTGGGAGCCTATAATGTCCCACTGCTGGGCAAAGGCCTCCCCCCACTTTTTCCAGTCTTCCCGATCCTGTGCAGTCTCTGGCCATTCCTTTAAAAAGGAGTAACTCGTCTCGCCATCGCCGACGTGGTCTGCCAAATCCTCGTTTTGATCTGGGCTGCCACTCTGTGGCGATCTTGGCCCACAGCTCACTCGGCATTCGGCAGACATGACCAGCCCAGTCCCACTTTAGCTTGGCCGCTTTCCGAGCTACGTCGACTATTTGTGTTCTGGAGCGCAGCGTGGTGTTGCGGATACGATCCATTAATTTAACACCTAATATGCTGCGCTCCATAGCTCGCTGGCAAACCCCTAGCTTGGACCTCTGACACGCCGTCAAAGACCAAGTTTGTGCACCGTAGGTGAGAATTGGAAGTATGGCCATGTCCATGAGTCTCCGCTTAAGTGACAAGGGGAGATCGCCCTTCATTAGATGTTTCATGGACCAATAGCTCCTCCAGGCGTTTTCAGTCCGTCTTTCGACTTCCTTCTCTTGTCGCGCCTGGAAGGAAACTAGTTGGCCCAAGTAAATGTACTCCTGGACATATGCAACCGATTCTCCGTTTATCTCAATCCTACGTGGGGTGCTATTTGTCATTAGCTTTGTCTTCGAAATGTTCATCCGAAGTCCAACCTCGAGGCTTGCATTGCTGAGGTCTTGAAGCATCGATCGTAGCTCGGAAGCAGTCGAGGAAAATAGAACGATGTCGTCGGCAAATCGAAGATTAGTTAGTCTTCTATTTCCGACGACAAGGCCCCTATCACCCCAACTCGGGACGAGCTTCCGAAAGACTTGTTCTAGTGCGCTGGTAAACAGTTTCGGCGACAACGGATCTCCTTGTTTGACTCCTTTTTGAATATTGAAGGATGGACCTGAAGACTGCAGTTTTATTGCGGCTGTACTATTTCGGTAAATGGCGGTTATAAGTTGGATGTAACTAGGATCTATATCTTGACTGCGTAAAGCTGTGAAAATGGAATCGTGATGAAGACTATCAAACGCTTTAGAGTAATCGACGAATGCTATGTAGACTGGAATATTGTACTCTTGACATTTTTCAATTATTTGATTAAGAGTGCTATTACATTTCGGGGTTGAGCGAGTTTAGGTATTTTACGCGCTGCGGCAGGCCGTGCGAGCTCAGTATTCCGATCCCTTCTACCACACTCGCACTACAATTATGGATTAAACATTCTTGATCCATCGCGAAGCATATTGAAATCAACCATAACAACACTAACTGTACTTAACTTATAAAGTCCTAAAACTGTTATTTGGTAAGTACGAAAATACTAAATGCAGTGCAAATGTACATAGGGGCTGTTCATAAATTACGTCATCTATTTTTGACCCCCCCCCCCCATCCCTCAAATCATCTAAAAATCATGCTTCGGATGACTTTGTTTCCTCCTACGTCATGCTACCATCATCCGATGTCCAGACCCCCCCCCCCCCCTCCTCCCATTTGAAACGACGTAATTTATGAATAGCCCCATACTCGTACTTATGAACGTATATTACTCGAAAGAAATTATAGGTACTCGCTTATTTACAAGAAACAAGTTACAAGAAACTGAAGATACACAGGGTCTGATGATGGAGCTTATTATTTATTTATTGAATCAAGTTATATATAACATTACAGCTTGCGCCAAAGCGTTACATAGATTCATAACTTAAAATTACTTATTTTCTAATTTAAAACTAACTTACATCTACGAATATCTGTCTTGCATCCTTTCAAGCACTCCCTTCCATTCAGATATCAGCCTCCCTGTCCCAGTCGCAAACAAATCACTCTCAGGCAGTGCCGCGAGTAAGGAGTTGGCGAGCGCAGTTGCGCGCAGTACGGGGGAGTGTACGCGCAGACGAGTGCGCGAGTGCATTACGGCCAATATGGGCGGGCGCCTCCGTCTACTACAGTACGCGTCAGGTGCAGAAAGTTTAAGAAACTTTTCTAAGAGGCCAAGGCTATCTATTTTACACCTCAAAACCTTAACTATAAAGCATGCCAGTCCTAGATTTCTGCGCAGCTCTAGTGAGTCATAGCCTAAGTGTCCCTGCAGAAATCTAGTCGGGTACATGAAGGGGTAATATGTATGTATTTTCTTATACAGGTTGCGAAGGAATTTCTTTTGGACTTGTTCGAGTGCCAGGATATACTTCTTTTCGTGTGGACTCCACACTACAGCGTTTGTCTCGAGTATGCTTCTTACGAGTGCCGTATATAGCGCTCGCGTAGCATCTACAGTGAGCGAGACAGCATTGCGTAGTACGAAGCCCAACCTTTGAAACGCCTTGCGGGTGACATCCTGTATGTGTGGCCGGAATGTGAGCCGCGAGTCGAATATTACTCCGAGGTCACGAACTTCTTCGACGCGGGCCATTGTGCTCCCTGCCATGCGGTAGTAATGGCAGAGAGGCAAGGAAGAAAGAGAATAGGTCATTACCTCACATTTTGCAATGTTAAATAATAGCCTGTTTCCCAAACTCCATTCATAGACCGCGTCGATGTCCTCCTGAAGGTTTTCACAGTCACTAGCGGATTTAACTGCCATGATCAGCTTCACGTCGTCTGCAAATAACAGTACCGTAGATTTTCGAATAACTTCAGGTAAGTCATTTATCAAAATCAGGAAAAGCAATGGCCCTAAGTTTGATCCCTGACTTATACCTGAGCGTGTTGTGTACGTCTCGGAAAGATAGGGGCCATACTTAACAAATTGTTTTCTGTCCTTAAGGTAACAAGAAAACAAGCGCAATAGGCGGGGGGTGAATCCCATCTTTCCCAGCTTAAGTAGCATTACGTCGTTGTCCACCCTGTCGAATGCCTTCTGGAAATCGAGATAGACGATGTCAACCTGACAGTGATCGTCCATCTTACTAGAGAGAAGGTCCACCAGTTCCATCAGATTGGTGGCCACAGATCTCTTAGGTAGAAAAGCATGCTGTTGGCTAGCGATATATAGAGCTAGAGCTGGAAGGTGGCCACGGGTACCAGTCTATCATGTAACTAAACCACTTCGTGTTTGGGCTCGTTTGATTCGTCTCAACAAGATCTTTGACACTGAAGATACACAGGGTCTGATGATGGAGCTGGAAGGTGGCCACGGGTACCAGTCTATCATGTAACTAAACAATTTCGTGTTTGGGCTCGTTTAATTCGTCTCAACAAGATCTTTGACACAAGACAGTACTCAGGGTCTGATGATGGAGCTGGAAGGTGGCCACGGGTACCAGTCTATCATGTAACTAAACAATTTCGTGTTTGGGCTCGTTTAATTCGTCTCAACAAGATCTTTGACACAAGACAGTACTCAGGGTCTGATGATGGAGCTGGAAGGTGGTTACCGGTACCAATCAACCATGCAACTAAACCACTTCATGTTTAAGCTCGTTTGACTAGTCTCAACAAGATCTTTGACACTAGGTGATACTCAGAGTCTGATGATAGAGCCGGAAGGTGGTCACCGGTACCAATCAACCATGCAACTAAACCACTTCATGTTTAGGCTCGTTTGATTAGTCTCAACAAGATCTTTGACACTAGGTGATACTCAGAGTCTGATGATGGAGCTGGAAGGTGGTCACCGGTACCAATCAACCATGCAACTAAACCACTTCGTGTTTAGGCTCGTTTGATTCGTCTCAACAAGATATTTGACACTAGGTGATAAACCAAACACGAAGCCCAAACACGAAGTGGTTCAGTTATGTGATAGACTGATACCCGTCGCCACCTTCGAGCTCCATCATCAGACCCTGAGTAGGATCTTGTATCAAAGATCTTGTTGCGACGAATCAAACGAGCCCAAACACGAAGTGGTTCAGTTACATGGTAGACTGGTACCCGTGGCCACAGTCCAGCTCCATCATCAGACCCTGAGTACTAACTTGTGTCCAAGGTCTTGTTGAGACGAATCAAACGAGCCCAAACATGAAGTGGTTCAGTTACATGATAGCAGTGTTGGCAAAAAATCAATTCGAATTGACGATTGAGAATTGACCGATCAATTCGAATTGACGATTGACGAAACTAATTCTAAATCTACTGATTGAAGATTGACGATTACTAATCGTTAATTCAAATTGATCGGTCAATCCTCAATCGTCAATTCGGATTGACGATTACTTTGTATGTACCTACCTAATGTCCTTTTTATTTAGGCCATTTTTGTGAAACTGACCAAATGCGTTCAAAAGCGGTGTCTGAGTTTACCAAAGGTTCCGAAAGATGTTTCCGACGGCTATATGAAGGATGTCCTTTTTGGAACATTTTCGGGACTTTCCTTAAAATTAACCGATAGCGTTCAAAATCGATATCTGAGGTGCAAAATATGGTTTCAACGGCAATATTTAGATTCTACACTTTAGCCGCGTACTTACTTTACTACCTGCATTACACCACCCTGCTGAAAAAAGGTCATTTCTCGGTATTGCCGTCAGAAACATGTCTCGAAACCTTTGGGCACCTCAGATATCGATTTTGAACGCAATCGGTTAATTGGAAGAAATGTCCCATAAATGTCCAGAAAAAAAAGGAAACTCCGTCTGTATTGCCGTCGGAAACATGTTACGGAACCTTTGGAAATCTCAGATATCGTATTAAAGTGCCAACGATCAATTTAAAAAAATGTCCCGAAATGGAAGGGACATCCTTCAATACTGACGCGCGAAACATTTTTCGGGACCTATGGTCGACATCGATTACGAATATGAACGTAATTGGCCAATTTCGAAAAATGTCCCTAAAAGGGACATCAGTCAATACTGACATCAGGAACATGTTTTCGAACCTCTGGGAACCTCAGATATCGACTTTAAGTCCAGTAAGTAAGTGCTTAAAAAGAACACCTTTGAAAACTAATCTTAGGGAAGGGAAAGGGACCCTAGGTTAATCTAGATTGAGAATTGATTTATTCCAATTGATTCCAATTGATTCAATCGGATTGACGCGTCAATCAGAATTAAATCAATTCGAATTGATCAATTCGGATTGATCAATTCGGATTGACGCGTCAATTCGATTGATCAATCCGGATTGATTTAGTTCAGATTGATGCCAACACTGCATGATAGACAGGTACCCGTCGCCACCTTCGAGCTCCATCATCAGATCCTGAGTACTATCTTGTGTCAAAGATCTTGTCGAGATGAATAAAACGTGCCTAAACACGAAGTGGTTCAGTTACATGATAGACTGGTACCCGTGGCCACCTTTCAGCTCCATAGTCAAACCTTGTGTATCTTCAGTGTCAAAGATCTTGTTGAGACTAATCAAACGAGCCCAAACACGAAGTGGTTTAGTTGCATGGTTGATTGGTACCGGTGACCACCTTCCGGCTCCATCATCAGACCCTGAGTACTATCTTGTGTCAAAGATCTTGTTGAGACGAATAAAACGAGCCTAAACACGAAGTGGTTTAGTTGCATGGTTGATTGGTACCGGTGACCACCTTCCGGCTCCATCATCAGACCCTGAGTACTATCTTGTGTCAAAGATCTTGTTGAGACGAATCAAACGAGCCCAAACACGAAGTGGTTTAGTTGCATGGTTGATTGGTACCGGTGACCACCTTCCGGCTCCATCATCAGACCCTGAGTACTATCTTGTGTCAAAGATCTTGTTGAGACGAATCAAACGAGCCCAAACACGAAGTGGTTTAGTTGCATGGTTGATTGGTACCGGTGACCACCTTCCGGCTCCATCATCAGACCCTGAGTAATATCTTGTGTCAAAGATCTTGTTGAGCCGAATCAAACGAGCCCAAACACGAAGTGGTTTAGTTGCATGGTTGATTGGTACCGGTGACCACCTTCCGGCTCCATCATCAGACCCTGAGTACTATTTTGTGTCAAAAATCTTGTTAAGACGAATAAAACGAGCCTAAACACGAAGTGGTTTAGTTGCATGGTTGATTGGTACCGGTGACCACCTTCCGGCTCCATCATCAGACCCTGAGTACTATCTTGTGTCAAAGATCTTGTTGAGACGAATCAAACGAGCCCAAACACGAAGTGGTTTAGTTGCATGGTTGATTGGAACCGGTGACCACCTTCCGGCTCCATCATCAGACCCTGAGTACTATCTTGTGTCAAAGATCTTGTTGAGACGAATAAAACGAGCCTAAACACGAAGTGGTTTAGTTGCATGGTTGACTGGTACTGGTGACCAACTTCCGGCTCCATCATCAGACCCTGAGTACTATCTTAAGTCAAAGATCTTGTTGAGCCGAATCAAACGTGCCCAAACACGAAGTGGTTTAGTTGCATGGTTGATTGGTACCAGTGACCACCTTCCGGCTCCATCATCAGACCCTGAGTACTATCTTGTGTCAAAGATCTTGTTGAGATGAATAAAACGAGCCTAAACACAAAGTGGTTTAGTTGCATGGTTGATTGGTACCGGTGACCACCTTCCGGCTCCATCATCAGACCCTGAGTACTATCTTGAGTCAAATAAATGCATATAGAATGTCAGGTCGTTTCAAATATTTTTAATCCTGTCCGGTAGTTTATTAAACTGTACCATTATAAATTATAATACTATAAAAACAGTGCTAGGATCAAAGTCTCTCGTTGCGGTTTACACGCACACAGTATAGCGTTTTACACGGCGCCCGCCGCACACAATGATAAAAAACCTCGTCGTCGCCGTTGAAAATGTGCGGAGCCGACCGACACACGTCCTGCCTGTACAAGCTCTGCCGCGGCACTGAGCTGGCCAGCGCGCGTCATCGGTAATATAGAGTAGTTTTCAAAAAATTGCCAAAAAATTATAGTAGAATTTCATAAACACTAATGTATACCAACAGTATAAGCAAACGTTGCAGATTGCTTGAGTATGAAAATGACTTCGATATTAAGTAGATTTTCGTAGAAATTGACACTTGTTTCGGAGAGAAAATTGAGTTCGTTTTACTTTGATTTTCTCTTTCTCAAAGGTATGTAGGAAAAATATCGTTTGATATGCCTAAAGTACAGGGTATTAGTAATACAAAATAGCCAGGTTTAGCAGAGTAAACTTCTCAACATTTCCAAATAAGAGCTTGCCGTTCAGTGCTTCACGGGGTTTTTCGGAAACGACCATCAGAAAAAAATTCATTACTAATTTAATAAGTCCTTTTTCTAATATTTACAACGATATTTAAAAAGATAAGAAGACGCTTTTACTGGAACAAGTACTCATTGTTTCTAATAATGAGCACAAAGTCCTGAATTTCGTCGACTAGTATCATCAATTTTGCATTATTTCGACTTTTCTTGTAAGAGCGCTCTTTTAAGGGCTTGTAGGTGGTCGGTGGTGGAGAGGCCTGGGCGGAACCCAGCCTGTTCGGGCGGTTGATGACGGTCAAGTGTTCCCGAGATCCGATTTTCTATTAATTTGAGAAATATCTTGTATAGATGGGAGACAAGGCTGATAGGACGGTAATTTCCTATGTCAGACTTGTCTCCCTTTTTATATAGCAGAATTATGTTGGAATGGCACATTTTTTGTGGAAAGGTTTGAGTGGCTATTATAGTGTTAAAAAGTTTGCTGATATACGGGATCAAAGTTTGTTCTCCTACTTTCAGTGCTTCAGTAGTGATCCCATCCTCGCCAGGGCTTTTACCATACTTCATTTTTCGAAGAGCCATATATACTTCGTGTTCTGTAATTGGCGGGATGGTCTTGAAGCTTTCTTCTAAATCGGGCGAAGGTTGGTGGTGATTGAGAGGTTCGGAATAGAGAGTCTTATAATACTGGGTGGCTATGGTCATGATTTTATTTCGATCACCTTGGCGAGTGCCATTGCTGTCTTTTAGGGATGTTATCCAGCTTTTTCCCTTGGATGCTCCTTCCTTCGCAATTTTTAATGATGAGTTTTTGTTTAATGCCAGCTCGACTAATTTCGTTCTATGGTTTCTAATATCTCTGCGTATGCTTCGTTTAACAGTTTAGGTAATAATTATATACTACTAAATACTATAAAGTAGGTATATATAAATAAAGTTGCTTATTATGCTATAGAAGTCTCGACGCTCTAACTAGATCATAAAGTAATATCATCAACTACGACCCTTATTAACTTAGCAATAAAGTTCAAAATCCAAACAAACAGCCACTATGGCCGGCGCGCCCCCGACCGGCCCAAGTACGAGTTTCTTTAGTGTGTAGCGCTTCCACCTTATCTACAGGAGCGCGCAAAGACGCCATAGGTTTGTTGATTTTGAGATACGATAATAGTACATTATTGCAGAGGCCGGGAAAGGCAATTCGTGGATGAGTTTCGATTCCGACAAAGAAGACGAATCCACGAATTGCTATTCCTGCCGAGGCATATATAGTGCTTTTCTCCAAACATGCGAGGAAATAAGCTAAAATTTTTATTTAAGCATCAAGCATCACTCAAATCAAACCTTCACATCCAAAATGTCAAAAACAATTTCCCTCTTTAATTAATTTTTAAAAGTTACGAGTAAGAGCATAAACTTATTCTGCCATTCAGTACCATTCAATATTCGTTCATTCAATATAATTGCGCAATATAGTTTGTCAAACCAACTTTTCAGTCAGTAAGAACCAGGAAAACTACACCTATCCTTTTCTTTTGGGTGCTAGTACTAGTGTAAGACAAAGATAGTATGATTCTCTTTGTCTATGTTTGAAATGAGAAAGTCCTTTGACAAACTATGTAAGCTTTATGAACACGGATGAGATTTTAAAAAAATATAAAAATAATCTTTGATTTTATTAAGCAGTATTCGCACGATCATACACGTGAAATGATAGCTGATCGGGGCGTGTAGAAGCGGCTCGCGGCAATAATAATTGGCTGTTTGCGTTTATTATTATTAAAAAGTAAAAAACACTACAGTAATAAGTTATTACTGTAGTGTTTTTTTACTTCCCGTCCGCTAGAACAGGACAGCGATAGTTTGATGTTTTTTAGTTAGAGTTTGACATTAACGAAGAACTTCCCGTACTATTTTTGCTACAGTAAGGTGAACATTTCCGAGCATATTGGAGAAAAGATTTTTTTCTCCGATTTGGATGTGAAGGTTTGATTTGAGTGATGCTTGATGCTTAAATAATAATTATTTTAGCTTATTTCCTCGCATGTTTGGAGAAAAGCACTATATATGCCTCGGCAGGAATAGCAATTCGTCGAAAATCGAAACTCATCCACGAATTGCCCTTTCCCGGCCTCTGCAATAATGTACTATTATCGTTCGTTTTTTTTTGCATTAGAAAGAACTCCACAGAGGTTTTTATCAGGCTCTTTAATTGTTAATAATTATTGAATTATGTAATGTAGCATGGTCAATACATATAATTTACTTCAAATTATTACCGCTAAAAGTGCCGGATTTGGAACCGCAAGCTTACTTCTGCGAAGTTCTTTCTAATGCTAATAAAAACGAACTATAAATGAATAAAACCTGCTAACTGCGAATCGGACACGCGCACGAAGGGGTTCCGTACCATTACGCAAAAAATCACGTTTGTTGTATGGAAGCCCCACTTAAATATTTATTTTATTCTGTTTAGCATTTGTTGTTATAGCGGCAAAATAAATACATCTCTGCAAATTTCAACTGTCTAGCTATCACGGTTCATGAGATACAGCCTGGTGACAGACAGACAGACGGACAGAGGAGTCTTAGTATAGGGTCTCGTTTTTATCCTTTGGGTACGGAAATCTAAAAACTATGTAGGTTGGAAAAAAAAACGCATTTTTGTGAGTTTCATTTTTATGTACCACCACAAGCAGAAGATGTATCTATTGTATTTTTACATGATTGTGAAGAGCATCTAATACTGTGTCCTTTATTATATTATTATATAATTTTGTATTTAAAGTCCATTATTAAATATTCAACGAGAGATTGACAGTTAAGAAAGGCTGTGACATAATACTGTCCTTATTTTGGCTATTCAAAATATAATACAGCCCTAGAAATACAAGGTTTGCCCATTTTAGAATCTTCGCGACTTTGAAATAGAGTTGAAAAGTGAGAAGCGAATCTTTTCAAAAGGGCTTATTTCTCTATGAATACCGTACAAAAATAAAGGTTCCGTGACACAGGCGCGTTTTACGAGCAGGGCGTGAGCGTTTTATATGTAAAAGTTTATGTAGACGCTCGCAAATCGTCATAACTTCTATTTGTTTACATTGTAAACTACTTACTCATTAAGTGAAATGTAAGATTTCTTTTGAGTAATGTCTTTAACCAGAATGCGCGCCGCCCGCCAAACGCACCTGTGTGGCGGAGCCTTAAGTCCTTTTGAAAAGACACTCCTCAAGGGACAAACTTTTGGTTTTCTTAGCTGCATCTAAAATAGCACTGTATACATCATTTTATTTAGAGCTTTGGCTTAGCTGTCATTCTAGGCCGATTTAATATAAATATTGTTTTACTTGGATAGGTATTCGACTAAAAGTAAACGAAATGTATCATCTACATTGAATATTCTAACAGTGTCAGCATTAGTAATATTACTAATTTTCAATATTGCTGTGTAAGTATAAATCATATGTATACAAAACGTAACAATTATTTTTAGTCAAATATATACCTTTAATGTGAAATAAAATAGATATACATATACTAACGCGGCTGCAGTGCGAAGCGTCAGACTCATTCCTAAATAAACTTATAAAATGCCGGTTTTTGACAGCTAGAAAATTAAAACCATTAAATTTTGTACTGTGGTACACCCAAGTTCATAAATATGCATACATTTTTTTACCTTATTGCAATGGATTAAGGCGAAAAAATGAATACATATTTATGAACTTCACTGTACAAAATGAGCCAGTACTTATTTCGCACTGTAACGGCGTTGCAATCTCTGATAAATATCATTTTTACAGAATCTAAAATATTGAGTGTATTAATTGCATTTTATACTCAAGATCAATGCAAACGAGTTACTGTTGTATAAAAAATCCACAGTGATCAGTTTCCCATGATCACTTACAATGTCTATGAGCACTTGTATTGTTCTGTTGGGTTAACAGTTCTCTTGATTAGCACGGCACATTACCCATGTTTGTATTAAAAAGGGTTTAGAACACCGAATGAGGTTAACAAAAATGTAAGATTTGTAGCTCTAAAAATAGCTAGGTTTTAATTAGGTTCTCTATAGTCAGTTTTCTGCTGTGTCGTATGTATCAATCTGAAGTAGGTATATTTATTTATGGTAGTATTCTACAATAATAAATCACACGATTCAAATAGCTTAGCAGTAATGCTCTAGTTTCCTAGGATAGCGGTGCCGTCATATAGCGGCCGACTCCATACTAAATAATACGGCTAAATATGGATGTCGTAGTATTTGTATGGAGACGGCCGCTATGTGACGGGACCGCTATCCTAGGAAACTAGAGCATAAACGAGTTATAGCTAACTGGTTTTAGGGCTAGAAATCTTTATTTTCCAGCCGAATTTCATTAAGTTGTTTCATTTTTCGTCAGATATTAATATGTATGTAACGTATGTAGGTAACGAAACTTCGTTGACACCACTCCGCTGCACCGAAAATGCTATAAAATTTACGATGTTTATTTATGAGCAACGCCAAACTTTACATACATATATTCCACTTTCAATAAACTCTGACTGTGGTCAGTCACAAAAAATATATCCACGGTCTAATTGCCACGACCCATACAAAATGTATGAAAATAGTCGTGGTTGGCCGGTCGAAGTATTTAGCAGATGGCGCAGCTTACCCTATCAATCCCTAGAATTGTGTAATTTTTTTTTATTTTTAATGTCCTGGATGCCAGCTCTTTAAGCCAAATCTCATAGAAAAACGGGCAAGATATGATGCCGCCATCTATGCCAACCTTTGACAGTTGCCAACCCCATTAGACGCAACCGCAGACATTTAGAGAATAACCCACTACTGGTACTAAATTTTATCCAAATCTGACGCAATATAATCAACAAAATAAAAGTCGGCCATTAAGGCGGGATTCCACTAGAGGCACTGTGCGGCACAAGCATTTTTGTACTGAATCTGTTTGTGCCACATATAGTCCGTTATTTTAGCATTAGAAAGAACTTCGCAGAAGTAAGCCTGTGGTTCCAAATCCAGCACTTTTAGCGGTAATAATTTGAATTAAATTATATGTATTGACCATGTTACATTAGATAATTCAATAATTATTAACAATTAAAGAGCCTGATAAAAACTGCACGCTTGCTTCTATGGAGTTCTTTCTAATGCTAAAAAAAACGAAGTATAGTACTCAGTGGTGGAATCCCTTGATTAGGTTCTCATGTCGGTGTGTGGCCCGTAGTGAGTCTGCTAGGGCGGCTGGGCGGGCTGCCGGTGCAGCAGCACTAGCTAGTAGCGGTGGCGGCTCGGGTACATGGTGGCGTTCTGAACGCTAGCGCTCGACTGCACCGGGTAGCCCTGCGTTATGCTGCCCGGCTTTGAGGTCTGCCGAACATAATAGTTTTTAATAAATAATAAATAAATATTTGGGGACAATCTTACACAAATCGACCTAGCCCCAAACTGAGCAAAGCTTGTACTATGGGTACTAGACGACGATATACGTACGTATATAGATAAATACATACTTATATTATATACCTACATAGAAAACAACCATGACTCAGGAACAAATATCTATGTTCATCACACAAATAAATGCCCTTACCAGGATTCGAACCCGGGACCATCGGCTTCATAGGCAGGGTCACTACCCACTAGGCCAGACTGGTCGTCACAGTTGATTAATTTTAATTTTTAACAAGCAGAAACGTCTGCGATGTTATTTAAGCTTTTTTATTTACAACCCGTATAAAACTATAAAGAGTAGGTAATTTAATTGCGACGTGATATGCTAAATACCATATAAATTCCATAGTAGCAAAAGAAAAAAGAATCTGATTTGACTATTAGTCAAATACCCTATTCCGTAAACGAGTATAGTTGTGCCTAATAAATTCTTTCTCTCTATATGTATATGTAAGCGGTGGTGGCCGACTTCCAATCTGGAACTCGTGGGTTTGAGTTTTTCGGAACTTATGTACGAAATATCATTTGATATTTACCACCAGCTTTTCGGTAAAGGAAAACATCGTGAGGAAACCTGCAACAACCGCGAAGAAAATCAAAGGTGTATGTGAAGTCCCCAACTCGCATTGGGCTAGCGTGGGGACTATAGCCTAAACCCTCTCGTGCTTGAGAGGCCTGTGCCCAGCAGTGGGACGTATATAGGCTAAATTATTATTATTATGTATGTACTAACCTGCACCTGCATGTGGTTGGGCTGGTGCACTAGGTGCCGGCCGGCGGGCGCGTACACCACGGCGGTGCTCACCGACGGGTGCACCGCCTCGCTCAGCCCAATCACCACTTGCTGGCCCTGATAACACACGGTTCAACAATAAAACAAATCAAATAAATTAGAGATGGGCCGAATATTCGCTAATTATTCGGTATTCGATATATTCGGCATATTATGTTCGTATTCGGCCGAATAGTTCGGTTCGAACTGCTGAATATTTACCGAATAAACAATATGTTTTTAAGGGTGTCCGCTAGTTAGTGCGGATGCACTTCGCGATCAGGTATGAGACGTTTCCGTTTCTTTTCATACAACATTCCCGGTCGTCGTCAAAAATACGTTATGAGTACAGACCGCGAACCTGAATGAACTAGCCTTCAGCGTTTTAGGCAGTTTTAGCCCAAACGAATATTCGGTTCGGTATGAGCTGAACCGAATATTCGTATTCGGCAAAGTCCATATTCGGCCCATCTCTAAAATAAATAATCATATCATATTATACAAATTTGCTGGCGAGCGTGCATATTAGGTGTTCGTAGAACAGATCGAATCAGAAACACGGAACTACGCTCTAGAACTAGAGTTGTAGATGTAGGCGTCAAGACCGCTAAGCTTAAGTGCTGGGACTGGGCTGGACAAGTCTGTTGCATGCACCCGGAAAGTTGGGCCCAAATGGTTGTGTGGGACCCACGGAACACCATAGAGGCCAGGCCGAGGTTCAGGCAGACCGAAAACTATAGTCTGTATCTTTAGGTATTTAAATAAAAGAAAACAAACAATTTGTTAATTTTCGGGTAGTTGTAACATTTATAAATGCCACCTAATACAAAACCACCTACACCTGGATCAGTTACTGAACGACCTGACTTTAACCTACATTATTTGATCATGTAATGTTTTCACCTAACCTCCACTGGCTGAAAGAGGCATTTGAGGGTAGAATTTGTTTATTTTTATTTAAATACCTAAAGATACAGAGTATAGATGGCGGGGCGACGCGGATGCATTCTTCCCAAATGGTGGGAAAAACTCTTTCGATAGACAAACTCCATAAACTCTTAAAAATAAACTCGATGAACATTTTCGTAGACTACAAAACACAAGTGGACATTGATGTGCGCGTATCAGCTTTAAGCTGCCTGTGCATTTACATATAATAATAATAAAAACGCCGATGACCGGGTCAAGTGGAGAAAACTAGGGCCTCTTTGCCCGGCAGTGGGACACCAAAGTAAGCTAAAAAAAAATGGTAACTCACCTGCGCTTCTTTCTTAGGCTCCGGATGCTGCTCTCTATTGTTCAGCATATCCAAGTAAAGCTGCGGCTGCGGCGCGGCGTACATGAGTCCCGCGTGGTGCGTGTGCGGCGTGTGTGGCGTGTGCGGCGTGTGTGCGTGGTGCGCGTACAGCAGCGGCGGCGGCCGCTCGCCCACCACCACGCCTGACGTCGGCATGGCGTAGTAGGCGCCCGAGGTCACTGACCCAGAGTTACCCCCGTACTGGGACGGCTCTGTAATGGAACGTTGTATCACCACTAATGTACTGTCAGAGTTTCGACAATTTAGGGTTCATTTAGACCAGCAGTCGGCAACCTGCGGCCCGCGGGCCGCATGCGGCTCGTGAACCTGTCACTTGCGGCCCGAGAGCCGCCTTGGCTATTTTGTATGTAATAGTGACAAACGACAATGTCTCATAAAGTCATAAATATCAACAAAGTACGGCCCGCGTCACCTCCGTCAACTACTATGCGGCCCTTGGCTGCTAAAAGGTTGCCGACCAATGATTTAGACGATGCGAGAACTCGCATGCGATGTTCATTATATTGCGGGTTTTGATCGATCGAATTGGACGTGACAGTCTGCAATGTAACTAAAATCGCATGCGTTCGCGCGCCTTCTAAATCAGCAGCGTCTCTACATCTGGTGAATGCGACACGAATGCGCGCGTTTACGACCGTGAAATATACGCAAGAAATTAACGATACTTTAGCAAATATTAATTTAAAAAAAATCAAGAGTGGTTCAACAAAAATATTATAAATAAAATCTCTCTTCACCGCTTTATTTGGACTGAAATAAAAGCAATTTCAAAGATATTATTTATTGAATGGAAAAGTTAAATGTCAAAGCGAAATTGTTAATGCTGAGAATCAGAATTTGACTTAAACCGTTAGTCTGTTATTTTTGTCAAATGAAGCGTAAGAAATTAAATTAAATTTTTAAATACTTTTTAGAAAAAAGTATAATACTAGATAACATTCACATCAAGCTTGTACAGGACAACACAACAGTGACAAATAAAAAATTGATAAAAAAATAAAATGGATGACTATTATTATAAAATATTAAAGAGGAATTTAATTGAAGAAACATGCTATTAGTTGCACGGTCATGAAATATTTATAATGTGGCTTAATATTTCTAGGTAGGTAGGTCGTATCTCACTTAGTTATATTTGCCTAAATATGTATTTGTATTGCATCTCTTTTATAATAAACAAAAAATTGGTTGTCATAATTTTGGCAAACACAACAGCAAAGTGAATTACAGACATAGAAGTAATGTCGTTAAATAGATCCGACCGCCAAAAGATTTCAGTGAAATAAGAATTATATTGCCAAGTCACTAGAGTCGAATTGAAGAAAAGAATAAAAAATGTGTAAAACAAAACGAATGGCTCATTAAAGAGTCAAAATAATGAAGACGCCATAACCAGTTAAAATGGTAAAGGTTAAAAAAAATGGAGAAAAAATGAAATGTGGAAGGAAAAATGAAACTGAGCAAGCGATGGCGACTACTTATAAACTCACTGTTCCACAGTACGGCGCGCATTTGCCGGCCCATGCGGCCATCTTCTACTTCTGTAAAAGATTATCACACGAATATTGGCGTAAATTATTGTTTTTGTATTGAGAATGAAAATAAACCCACTTTAAAATATCAATTTAAAGTGTCTAATTGTAAATTAGAAACATTGGAATCACAGAGGTAACAGACTACGGTAGTTGCTTAAGACAAAATTGTGACTTCATAACATGCTGATTTCCCACGCACACATTGTCACTTATGGGGTTATGAATGTGTACGTGTCACGCGTAAACACGAGGAAATCGGCGTATTATTAAATGTAAGTTATTGTCATAAAAACTCTCTCGATAATAGGGATTTTTCAACTCTGTGATTGAATTTAGTGATATTTTATATTTGACTGTGCCATTCATATTTGTAGAGACACAAAAGATAGTAACTAAGATTTTATTATGGTGCTATGTATTTATACTTTACGGAGATATACAATGACATTCTCCTCAGAAAAGGTGGGCTACCTACATTTTAGTGTTCCGTACAAAACTTTGCTCACGGAACACTTATGGGATCACTTCGGCTTCGGCATTAATTGCTAAGCCCAGATAATTTAGTACATTTTAAATCTTGGATGTCTCACTGACCTGTCTAATAGTGCAGTTTGCACTTATTTCAATCAAGAGACTAAAGATTCAAACAAGTTCAAGACAATTAACCGTATCTCTTTGCAATAAGGTGTATAATTAGTCAGTTGTCATGGTACTTACTGTGATCGGAGTACACCGGCTGATGTTTCATGGGTGGTTGGTGGAGGCGCTGGGAGTACAGCGCGTATGTGGGGGAGGGACTGCGGGCTCGCTTCGCTCCGGCCTGGATGGGCCCGCGGACTATAGTCTGCTGTTGGTAAAAATGAAGTCATTAGAATTCTGTGTATGATAAAGGCTAAATTAAAACAGTCAATATGTTAACACATTCACTGCCAGCGCGAGCTAAGCGCTACGTGCATAGCTGATAAGACGGTTTTTCCGCTATTTAGCGATTATCGCCTACGACAGGCGTCGCTCACTCCTCGATTTCGTCGCGTTGCTACAAGTAGCTAAAAGTACAACCGTTCGACCCCAATTTTGGGGTTTGCCATAAGCCGCGCGTGGCGCTGTCGCCACCTAGCGGCCATATCTGTGCTGATCGTGACAGACGCGTTGTATCTAGTACTATTATTTATTCTGTGCCTACGAACAGAAACCCGCCTAGAGGATCGCTGACAGTAAATGTGTTAATAAAACTACTAAAGGCAACTTATTGAATTAAAATCTATTTAATAACCATTCCTGACCATCTAGCATGAGTTGTGTTCTGGCGCGCGAGTTTATACTTGAAGTCGCGCAAGATGTATGGAGTCACCCGCGAGAATGCAACTCATGCTGGACGGTCTGATGTAAGTATCTCTCTATTAACGCATATAAAGGTACCTTTCCGTCGTACATACATTGAGTATGCCACCCAAACTTTACAAACATTATTATATAAAAAAACACTATTATTGAATTATATTTACGAATTTAGAATGTAACAAAATAAATCATAAAGGTACCTTGTTCAGCATGTGAGAACTGAGAGGTGGGGGCCGGCCCTGTGATTGTATTTGTTCGCCTTGCCCCGTAGATGTCGACATTGGGAACATCGGAATCTGAATGTTGCCCATTGGCATCTTCATTGGTTGGTTTTCACTGTTGATTAAATAAAATAAATTATGTTACGGTGGCAGCAAAAAAAAAGGGTTACTGATCTGATCAACAAGATTTTATTCTGAGGAACAATAATAATTAAATGTGATGGTATATACCAAGTCTTCAATGTTACCGCTTCACATGACACAATTATGTGAGCAGTAAACTTGTAATAACTTCACTGTCACAAGGTACAAAATGAGAATTTAATCCTTTAACTGTACCATCTGTATGTCTCTTTGTTTGACCCTTGAGTTGATAGTGAATCATTTCTACTTTTTTTGTGTAAATTGTAACAAAATAAAAGTGATTCCATACTCACTTGGACTCCTTCTGCTGTTGTCTCTTCCTAATCTCATCTTCATTAAGCACCTTCTTCAACTGCATGAATAACTGTTGCTTCTCTTTCTCTAGCTGTTTCAGTTTCTGCTCTAGTCCTTCAATCTGTTCCTTAGTTTCCTCTGAAATTTGCTTTGTGTTAAATCTAGCTTTGTACAGATTATCAAATGTGTGACACACCTCAAATATGGAAAATATTTGAACACTAGGAATAAAATAATGTTCATTTGTGAATTTTGGTTTAGTATTTTTAACTAATGTTAATATAGATATTAACTCAATGAATAATATTTTAAGCCTCTGAAGTATGGAGTTAGATCTGATAGCAGTTCTTGGGATTAGTTGGCGAGCGGTCCCTGAGATTCCGTGAGCCATGGCAAAAAGCGAGGACAATGCAAGGAAGAAGAATGATGATTTTAAATCTCATTAAATTCAAAGTACATTTCAATTGCTAATAATAAAAATAAATATTTTTAACCCAAAGTATGTATTGTTAAAAAAATACAGAATGCTGTTCAGATGTAAACAGCTATAAACAGGGAATCAAGGAATGCTTTGGACACAGAAGAAATAATAGTACTATCGTACAGAAAGGACACTTCCTACAAACCCGAAGTTTGACAGCGGGTCAGGGTCAAATCATGCTATCCCTTCCTTATACATGGCTTTAACATTTTCGGCTATATAGGGTTGTCAAAATTCAAGTGGTTATCTTATCTGTGGTCGTGCATGCAAAAGGAAGTCAAGTGGAGCCAACCCTAATAATTGCGCCGAGTTTGACCAAAGTCAGGAGAGTCTCCCCACCACTTTGGAGGAGATTTTCACTGCCTTATTAGGGCATTTTCATTTTAACTTGCAAACATTTCCCTCAATAAGCCAGAGAAACACAAGATTTCCTTTATAGCTAATCAGTACAATATTTACCTCCATAACTCGTAAAAGATTGCATTTGACCTCTCCTGCAAAACTGATCAATTTATCACCTATTTGTCGAGTTTATGTTGTACGGTTTTTGTGTTCTTCCTCGGTGTTCATTTTTGTGAGTAACATTACAAAGTTCCACACAAAGTCAACTGGGTTCTAGTTTATAATTAACATGTTCAATGTGGTATAGGGTCTAAAGACCTCTTATAAAGTATGGTTAACTACGAGTTACACTATAGCTCGTTTTTTTTAGCATTAGAAAGAACTTGCAAGAAGGTAAGCGATCTTGACATATCTTTTAATTAAAAAACGCTTTTTAAAAATCAAAAACTATTAATTATGAAAGCAGAAGAATATAAATGATCGTATTAGATTCATAATTGTTACATATTTGCCGTAAATGTGTTTTTCAATTAAAAGACACATCAAGATTGTTTACCTTATTTCTAATGCTAAAAAAAACGAAATATAATTGCCGCAGCAAAGGTGTTAAATTAGATACATGTCTGCCTTACCCAATGTCATGACGTCTTGTCTCTCTCTTGCCTCTCTCTCTTTTCTTAATCTCTCCTCTTCTACTTCAGCCTCATACTCTGAAATACATTAAACCACAGAATTATAAACATGTAACAAATCTGTATGCATTAACAGTAACATAACTAGAACTCATCTGTACCAAGGACATAGAGGGCCCTTCTCTTCCCGCAGACTCAATGTCAGGTCAGTAATTGAACCAAAAATCAAGATGGTATTTTAACTAACTAAAAAAATGGATCCCAGGAATTTGAGTTTAGATGAAACTTCAGCTGATATCTTATTCTTAGAAAGAAATATTATACTGCTACAACAAACGCAAGCATATCAAACATCCAAAATAGCAACTACCAGTCACAAGATGCAAATGCAAATAAGCAAGCCTATAAGCTTATAGCTGAAAGAAAGAGATGATTGTGCTTGCTTCGCACAACCATCAATACATTCTTTTATTGATAACGAACGGTGAAACCGTCTGAAATACTATTATAATCGAATAAATCATTCAAATTAGTAGAATAACAACAAAGATCTCTTATCAAATACCCAATCAACATAAACAAACATCACAGAATATTTACTGAAATTATCATAACACACACCCTGCTTTTTCCTTTGTCGTTCACGAGTGATATACCATTTGAGAGCATTCCACATTCGCTGGTCAGGATCATTATTCTGTTCTTCAGTAGTCGTGGATGTTACTGCAGGCATTTTGCTTACAGTGTTTGTACTGCTTGTAGCTTCCACTGATCAAGAGAAAGTATAATAAACATATAAATTTCACTGAACAGCTCACGCAAAAGTAAATATAAATTATAAAATTAGCTTATAGTACACAAATAAAAAAATCGAAACTTCTTTACTTTACTTGCGCAACTGCAGTAGCCGCAGTTTATTTTTTTTTCCTATTGCAGTCGTCAATTTTGCTACTGAAACTTTTTAATTTAGTACAGATGCAAAACCATGACGATGTTTGAAATGACCATAGATTCTAAAGCTACTTTAGTGGGTTTTGCACTACCGGACAGTAAGCTATAGTTTGTCAAAGGACTGTCTCATTTCAATATAATATCTTTGTCTTACACTAGTACTAGCACCCAAAAGGAAAGATTGAGTATAGTTTTCCTGGTTCTTACTGACTGACAGATTGGTTTGACCAACTAACTATATTTGTGAAAATGAGGGGTGTTTTTATTTATAGCGACTAATTCGATATCCGATGTACATTCGAGTCCAGTTATTGTACGACCAATTAATGTACAGCCCAATTCCATGTAATGGTTTTCCCATGGTTTTCCATTTCTAAACGAATAAGAAATGTTATCTGTCAAAACGAAAGTTTTCCTTTCCCCTCCTTCACCCCTCTCGTATCCAGTCCAGTGTAGGCAGCACGGACGTAGAGAGTAAACGGGATAGTGTACACTGGCCAAAAAGTGTGTCCACATGAGACATCAAACCTGAGCCCTCCATCTCTTTCTAATTAGGGTGACCATAAGTCATATGTATGTGGGATATTAGCATAAGATTGAATGTATAGTTTGGCCAGGATCTTTTCTCATTCGTACATAATCAGAGAGAATCATACTGTATTTTCCCTATGCTAGTATAATTGTCCCAGAAAAGAGATGGATATAGTTCTTTTCTCTCCTGTAAAACGCTTCACAACAACCTTACTTAATTTAGTCGTTATAACAGCTTTTAGTCGTTATGAAAGCTGTTACAGATGGGATGGGCGTATTGAATCGCGATCATGGTCGATTGTGAGGAAGGTGTGGTCCGCCGTACCTACATCAAAAACACAGCTATAAGAGAGAGCGAGACAGAATATATCCAGGATGGGGTAAAACGTTGTACTACGTAACTAGGTAATTCGCAAATCGTGTCGATTAAAAACACTGCCTTCGGTCGTGTTTTAATTTATCACCACTCGTTACGAATTTGATTCTTACTTTCAACACTTGTATCGCAAATTACCTTATATTAATTTAATACTATACCGACTAGTTATCGATACCAGTCATTTTGTCAAGCCCTAGCGTAGCGTGGCGTAACAATTTATGTTTATACACGAAATTATCTTGAGTATTGACTAAAATAATAAAATATTAGCACACAACGAAATAAAAACTGACATTTAACTGTGTAAACCGGCATCTTACACTATTTATGCTTAACAAAATACCTATCACTATCAATATCATACTCATGGTGTGTTCATATACGTGATGACTTCCCTTTTGCATACTTAAGCTATTCTTTAAGCGTAAGCGTCATCGTAGATCTGTGGTCTGCAACAAAATTTTCAAATTTGCCGCCTTTGTATACTGACGGAAATGTATGTCCAACCTATATAGAATCGATTACATCTATATAAATAGTTAGAATTAACGTTTCAGTAATTAAATATTATGTAAGTAAGTATAAACATGAGTCTGTAATGTCTAAGGACTTTGGATTTAATTTTTGGCAATTATATAGCTCTCATTACATGAATCGAATAATTAAACATGCCGAAATAAGTATATCTTTATTTATTTATTAGTATACTATTTAGGTAAACTTATTTTTACATTAAGTACGTAATAACAATTCTGTAAGACCGATCCAAATCGCACCGATATCATAGTCACCCTAATGAGTTTGACAGTGTTTTCTTGATTGTACACGTGTGTGTGTGTCTGTGTGTGTGTGTGTGTACACGAAAAATATGTCATCAAGTTGGGGATACCAATTAATATCCAAAGTTACTACAATTTCTACCATATTCAATTTAATGTTTTTTTTGTTATGCACATGCTTGGTTTAATCAGTTAATAATATTGACATCATAATGATTAACAAATTATTTAAAAGATATCGGAACTGTAATCGGAATATAGCACTAAAATAGTATATGAAGGTAATTACTTTCAGTAGTATATTGATATAAATACTGCCACAATGGTATCTTTTTTACATTGGCAACATGTGCGAGTGAGACACGGGGCTCTGGTTTTCTATCTCATGTGGACCGTTTTCTCTAGTCTGGTACGAACAACTTTCTGGCTCGGTGATAAGGTTCAATTTAGTATGACAAAAAAAGTGACAGTTCGCTCCCGATTAATATATAACTTCCTGGTAGGCAGTGATAGTGATATCAAGTGATATGATATAGTAAAATGATAACTGAAAACCTTTGAAATCCACATATAATATATTTGTTATCGTAACATAAACCTATATTTATCTTCCCATTAATCTGTGTCGCTAGGCGTGGTTCAATAATTATAGATATGGATGAGCCTTCAGGAGCAAAGAAGAAACTCAAAACGGTAAGAATAACAATTGCATTAAGTGTATATAGTAATGAAATTTAATACTATATTATTTCACAGTGAATAATTTTTGTTTTGACCAATATGTTGTTTGAAAGGTACGTAATACCTATAAGCTGTCCTATATAGCGGTCACTTACGTCCACGTATTCGTTTTCTACATCATTCCGGTAATTCGGTACTTAAAATATTTACTTTACTGCAGATATTGTAGAAAACAAAAACCCTGTTGTTCAATAAAAGTTGTGGTATCTGACAAAACAAAAAGAAACTGGTTTTATGTTATATCATGCACAAAATTGCTTTGAAAATTGTACTAAACTACATAATAATATGTAGAACACACAATACTGCATGCCATCTACTCTATTCTCGGACTAAAAAGACATTACGAAACTACCTATGCCTACATGTGAGTCACCTAGCTCATTGATAAAATTTGCTCCAACCCGGGGTTTGTTTTGTGGTGTACTTCATAGATAATATCTTTTATACTCTTCAATAGGGAGAATATCTATTCATATTTAGTGTGAATGGTAACAATCTACAGTGAATAAATCAACAATCACGGCACCTTATCAACCTTATAAAAAAAGTCCCCTGCTGCGTCTGTCTGTTCGTGTGTTTGTTTGTTCAAAAGAAACTCAAAAACTACTGAATGGATTTTCTTGCGGTTTTCACCTATTAGTCAAGTGATTCTTGAGGAATGTTTATGTGTATTTATAATTTGTTAACCCATGCGAAGCCAAGGCAGGTCGCTAGTATTAAATAAATTAAAATTTACCCCAAACTGTGAATGTGAAGCCCCTTTTGGCCTAAGAGTAAATATAATACACTCCTGCTTTATGAAAGATCTGTAATATTTACTATCATAAAATTATTATTAGTTTCACAAATGGAATTAAAAATCCATGGTTTATTGCCTAAAATAAATGATTTCAGTTCAATTCAATATCTTACAATATTCAGTGGCGGATTAGCAGACTTTGCCGCCCTGGGCCCCAGGCCATATAGCCACCCCTTTCACAGCATCCATCATATTGACTACATTTTAATTTATTTCTTGTTTTTCTTCTTCAGTTGGTCCCTCAATACTGAGGATCGTGACATCGTATCCTTCTGTTGAAGACCGGGTTCCTCCATAAGGTTCTGTTCTCCGCCATGCGCATGGCCTCGTGCAGTTTTAATTTTATCATCATTTCTTGTTATCATCAGCTAATTTTTTTGTCACATTTTGCCACCCCTAATTTTTTGCCCGGGCCTACTGGGCCCTAGGGCGAATCCGCCACTGACAATATTGTAGGATGTAATATAGTATAACTTTATGAACCTCACTATATGGATATCAACTTGATTTGAAATAGACCTCTCAATTCATAGTGGTTGACCTCTAAAGTTAAAAAGGTTTGAAACCTTAAGTAAGACACAGCAACTTCCTGGGTTTTTTATAAGTTGTCTTAATTTGTAGATTTTTTTTATTGTTTTATAACAATCTATAAAACATTTATCTGAATATTAAATTAAATGTCGTATTCTGTATACTAAATATGATTAAAAGGCATAAGGGTGTTATGCAAAATAAAACCCTATCACATTGGAATAAAGTCAAAATCAGGTGAGAAATATATTCCCTCAGCCTATTAATTATAAGTAAAGGCTTACGAAATATAATATTGTGTATACAAGCAGGACGTGAATAAAGTTTGGGCACCCCTCCGCCCCTCACCCCTGATTTTTTTTACTTACTTATACACAAGTTCTAGATTGTAGGAAGTACTCGAAATCTTTAGCGGATATAAAGAAAAAATAAAAATAAGTAAAGTTCGTATAGGCCTAAGAATCGAACAAAGAAAAAATGTATTCCACTCAAGAAAATGTAAACCTCCTTGAAGCTGCTAAAACTATAAAGATTAAAGCTAGTTTTTAACTGATATACAAGTATGGGAGAACGTTAAAAGTTTTTTAATATTTTTTTCGAATTCGAAACAATTGCCGCCCGTGAATAAAATAAAATACACGATCAATGCGCGAACGCGCCAGTCGTGCATACAGGTGGCGCGCGCGCTGACGTTTCCACCACGCCCGCAGTGTAGCCAGTTCATCGTACGCGGGAAAGTAATCGCAAATTATACAATTAGCAAAATGAATCGCGAAGCAAGGGAAAGAATAATCGCCGATACCTTTGAGAAGTATAAAATTTCTGAATGGGGAACCAGAACGGTTAGTGTCATTCATTAGTTCATTACTCATTACTGTTAATTTAAGTAAAGTTATGACAACGAAAGCTGCGCGAGTCTAATTTCTAAACAAAACTTTTTTAATGATTGATACATTGTGTTAATCAAACCGGTAATTAATTAGATATGTTATAACATATACGAACTTGGTTTAAAACTTATGCGAGTCTGATTTAATGCAGTTTGTATACGGAATCATCACTTTCACTACGCTTCCTTTATAAAATTGTATAACTTTCATTTCTGTTGTAAACAAACATAATTTGAGACTCGTTTGATAACGACAGCGATGAACGTAACGAATCGTGTCGTGTAGGTAATATTCTTTACATAAACTTTTTATTTTATAATTAAAAAAAATGTTTTATTTAAATCACGAATGTAATATTATACTCAACAGAGTTGATTATTTTTTTATTAGGTATAAAATAGAGATAATATTGTTTTGACGACCGGTCTGGCCTAGTGGGTAGTGACCCTGCCTGCGAAGCCGATGGTCCTGGGTTCGAATCCCAGTAAGGGCATTAATTTGTATGATGATACAGATATTTGTTCCTGAGTCATGGGTGTTTTCTATGTATTTAAGTATTTGTATAATATATATATCGTTGTCTGAGTACCCACAACACAAGCCTTCTTGAGCTTACTGTGGAACTTAGTCAATCTGTGTAAGAATGTCCTATAATATATTTTTTTTTTATTTATTTTATTTATTGTCGCAATTTTACATCATTCTGACTGCGCTGAAAATAATTCACGCTATTATTTAATACAACCCTTATTTATCATCATCTTGCTACGGCTCATGGGGGCCCGGGGTCGGCTTGGCAACTAATCCCAAGAATTAGCTTAGGTACAAGGTTTTTACGAAAACGACTGCAATCTGACCTTTCCACTCAGTGGGTAAACTAGGCCTTATTGGGATCAGTCTGGTTACCTCACGATGTTTTCCTTCGCCAAAAAGCGAATGGTAAATATCAAATGATATTTCATACATAAGTTCCGAAAATCTCATTGGTACGAGCCGGGATTTGAAATTTTGAACCCTCGACCTCCGGATTGCAAGTCGCACGCTCTTACCGCTAGGCCTCCAGCGCTTTTTCAAAAACCTTATTTATATGTATGAAATAAATAAATTTGATTTGTTCAAATTTATTATTTTCCATCGTATTTCACGGAAACGTACAAATGTGTCTTGCTACTTTTTAGTCAGTCTCGGTTCAAACAGTAAATAGAGGTTGACTGACGCAGCATCACAATACGAACGTTTCCGTGAAAATAAGATGGAAAATAATTATGCGCTACATCTGTATACATAATAATTTACGCATTAACTTTTTAGTGTTCCGTACCTCAAAAGGAAAAAAACGGAACCCTTATACCTAGTTAGGATCACTTTGTTGTCCGCCTGTCCGTATGCCTGTCAAGACCTTTTAAGTTTGAGTTGAAATTTGGCAAGTAATATCGTTTTAGACTACAAATACATACAGGGAAAAATATCAAAACTTTAAATTTGTAAACAATAAAAAGACTAAGTTAAATTTGTACGGAACCCTCTGTTATATTAATATTTATAATTGATCCGAATGCGACATGACTTTTGTTAAATATTTTGATACCGACACGACATATTGTTCCACCTGTATCACCTGATTAAATGTGAGGTAATATAATATTATTATGATTAAGCTTATTTACTTATTACCTTGAAATATGAGGATCACTTCCACATGCCTACAGTGTGCTAAATATGTTTTTAACGATATCGATATCAATTTGATGGCGCGGTCATCATTTTTGTTAATAAATGATTTAACAACAATCACGCCTAAGCGCATAACCACAGAATAAAATAATACCTAGCGCATATCGAAGCTCATATCTCATATGTCATTAGTCATTCTTACGGACACCTGAGAATCGAACCGACTATTAATAAAAAAAGAACTTGCTATTTTATTATATCAAATAGTCGTGTCAAAATTTCTCCAAGAAACATTAGATCTTACACTCGTCTGCTGTATAAAATATCCATAAAATCGCATACTTATTTAGTATTTTTTAATTTTTAGTATTGGTTCGATTCCCGGACGAGGGAAGCGAATTAAATGCCCCCTTTAAGTAAAATGAGCTAACTTAAGGTTTTGAGGTACTTTCCGTCCAGGGTCCATTAATTTATTCCACACTGTATTAGTATCTATCGCCTTCAAATCAATTTGATCCAAAGTTATAGACTTACGGTATCAAGTTAAAGTTCACTGTTACATAGGTACCTATTATCACCCAAACAGTCTGATTCGACCACTACAATTTTATGTGTTTGATAATCTCTGGCATTCTCTGGTAAATGACCTGAAATCAGAGCAAATATGATGTAAATAAACAGTAGTAATAGGTATATATATATATATGTAGTATATTTCACAACTCAACAATATGTAGTATATTTCAGAGTTATAACGCAGAGGTTCAATACACACACACTACAGTAAAGGCTCCTCTTCACGTTGGGCCAACGCCAACGAGGGACGCAGCCATGCGGTAGAATGAGATAGCAATATGACTTGCTCCCTCTAACGCGTAAATGCGTCCCTCGTTGGCGTTGGCGTTGGCCCAACGTGAAGAGGAGCCATAAAGTGCATGAAGGTAAGACGATGCATAATAGAGGGTTCCATATACATACCTAAAACATATAGTCTAATAAAACATGGTCTTCTCTTCCCAGAGTGACACAAGCCTACGTCACAGTAACATGGCCGCTATATATAGCGCTATCGCATATTATCATATAGCGCTGTCGCATGATGACGTAGGCTTGTGTCAGTCAGGTGACCTAGAAAAGACGGGAAGAGAGTACCAGGCGGAGTATATTATTATACCATGCCTAAAACATGAAAAAAACAACTCTTAATATTTTTGAGATTTTTCGACGTCCGGGTCAAAAGTTAAGGCACTTCAACCTAGGGTTTTCCAGGCCTAGCGCCTGGGTCCGCTTTCCTGCTCAATCTTCTCCACTTTGCCCGGTCTTCGGCATCCTCAGGTGTGAGATTGTTGGAAGCCATAGAAATATTGAACACAAAAACATTCAATTCAACTAACTGAAAAAATCGATTCTAATGACGTTTAAAGAGTTGATGTTTGGAGACGCTGTTGCTAAAAAATACTATACCAATTCGTTGAATGAGATGACGAGTATTACCAGGAGGCACTACTTATACCTGTATACGAATATTTGAACATTTAAAGCTTTTGATTTCCATGATTCCTAAGGTCTCCATCCAAATAACCCGTTAAAACGCGACGTTCTTCATAGCTACGCTTATGATGCTTATCGTAATATTCGCAACTAATTAAGAAAATAACAAGATTTGTTATCAAACTTTAATTAACAACAATGTTCTCATTTCCAATAAGTGACAATTGTATGTTTTTTTACTGTCTATCACTATGAATTTATTAGGTTTTATTGCACATGCTTTGAAGCTATCGAAAACGAAATTTTATGCGTTATAGTATAGTATAAGATAACACTCTCAAACAGTCAACAATCAAGCCAAATCGTTAACTTAGTTCAGCACGCTGGGTTTTTAAGAAATACATTTGTCAATGTATATTATGATGGGTTGATGGGGTCCCAGTGCCGGATTTACCACTAGGCTGAGTAGGCTGAAGCCTAGGGCGGCAGATTTTGGGGGGCGGCAAATTTGGGTCAAAAATATTTTATGTGCTGCACAGATAGGGCCGACCAGAATTTATTTGTAAAATTTAAATAACAAGCATAATTTGTCGATTTTACCGCCCTCTGTCATGTCAAGACCCATTATTTTGAGACAGACAGACGGCCGGACGGATAACAACGTGATCCTATACGGGTTCCGTTTTTTCTTTTGAAGTACGGAACCCTAAAAATTTACCTACCTACTATTTTCTCGAAAAAATTTCGCGCTCGCTACGCTCGCGTTTTTATTTAAGTACCTACATTATTTGTGACCCATCTGACCATCATCTGACTACATTGTTAATTTGGGATGATCGTCGATTCTTGTGTCTTCGTGGTATTATGGATTCCGTTTTTTTTCCTTTTGAAGTACGGAACCCTAAAAATGTACCTACCTACTATTTTCTCGAAAAAATTTCGCGATCGCTACGCTCGCGTTTTCAGTTATGTACCTACATTATTTGTGACACATCTGACCATCATCTGACTACATTGTAAGTTTGGGATGATCGTCGATTCTTTTGTCTTCGTAGTATAATGGATTCCGTTTTTTTCCTTTTGAAGTACGGAAACCTAAAAATGTACCTACCAACTATTTTCTCGAAAAAATTTCGCGCTCGCTGCGCTCGCGTTTTCATTTAACTAACTGCATTTTTTTGTGACCCATCCGACTACCATCTGACTACATTGTGAGTTTGGGATAGTGATTCATTCTTGTGTCTTCGTGCTATTGAATCTCACTAAATTGTTCCGATCCCATGCCGAAACTCAGGATGGATAGAGGATATCAGATACAAGCTTTTCATGACTTTCCAGCACCACAGAATGAGGGAAATTGGCACGGCCTGTGTAATACGTATCCCTACTACTGTCATCTGCAATCTCCATAGCAATGATTATCATTGATAACTTTGATAAGCAGCAATGATAGCACAGAACCTAGTGGAACGGTAATGTCCACACTATCGGCGCAGCTTCCATCTACTATACGGCTCATATGCGTCTACCGGATAAAAAGCTAGCGATCCATTTGTATAGCATACTCCCTCGAGGCGACTCGATGCCAGACCCGACCGAACTCCTTACCTATATCCAGCCTGACTGCCAATGCCTCACCTTGATTCTCAATGGCCAAAACCCAGCGGTACCCACCGGTCACCGATCAGATCAGGCAAATATAACGAGGTCGCATCGTCATTCTGTGACAAAAACGACCCATATAACTACTTAAATCCATATCTAGAATGTGACATTAGTGACGTCACCTTATATGCATTTTAATATGGTTATGGTGTGTTGTACTATAAAACTAAACGCCTCTGAAAGGAAAGTACTTTAAAAAACCTATAAGCGAGGCGGAGAGGGGCGGCAAAATCGGCATAGCCTACGGGCGGCAAATGTCTAAATCCGGCACTGTGGGGTGCTGACGATGGGCCTCGCGAAGAATTGAGAGAAGTAGAGAACCCTTCAAATATTATGCTGGTTGATTTTTCTGACTGGTGATTTGGTTATCTGGTAGCTGCTGGTAGGTATTATCATGCCGCGATCAGAAAGGGATTAGAAATGACAGATTTCCATACACTTACGTCTAAATCAATATGGATTGACAGCTATCTCAATCCCTTTTTAATTGCGATTCAGTAATATTAGATTAGGTATTTGGTCTCGGTAATCAACTTTTGATTAACTAAGCATAACTGCCAAACATAGACGTTTGTGTGCGTCAAAATGAGAATGTGTTATTTTTTATTCACAAATATGTGCGTGTACAGCCGGCATTACTTCTTCACCTTCCCGCTAAATACGACAGACATTTTTGTACGTACTCGTAAATACAACATAAGTAAGTCTATAGCAGAAGTTGAATGTTCTAAGTATTAAGTGCAGTCCACCATGCAGAATTAGAGTTAACGAGACACATCCGCATCATTCCATTCCATGGCGATTTAGTCGTGTGATTATGTTATTACCAGCTCAAGCGATTTGTATTAAATATCCGCAAATCTAGTGAGGATATTTTGAGAATAAACTTACTGAGGGACTTTTAATTTTGCAGTAAGTACATAAAAGTTTTTTCTGTACACCGTTATTTAAGTTTTATATACTCTTATCCACGTGTTCTTTTTTTGTTGTTTTTGATAGATTCACCAGTAGATAGATAGGGTACATCGCCAATTATTAGCCAGTTTTCAATTACTGGCCACCTATACTAAAATGAATTCTGTGTATAGGTGAATAGAACTCATTTTTGTAAGAGGCGGCCAGTTATTGAACGAGTGGGTTGTGGATAAATTTCAGTTACTGGCCATTTTCCTTATACTGAAAATGAGTTTTATTTATCTGTAAATAGAATTCATTTTTGGAATAGGTGGCCAGTAATTGAAAACTGGCTAATAATTGGATTTTCGTACCTTATATACTAAAATGAACTTTGTTCACCTATAAATAGAAATCAAATTAAGTGGCCAGTAATTGGGGGGTGGCTAGTAATTGGCGATGTACCCTAGGTATTTAATATTTTAATATTATCTTGTTATATTCCTACGCCTCCAGTTACGGCAGCCACTAGGTACATAATACATATTTTATTATCGCAATGATTAATTAAAACAATGTATTCAAGTAATATAGCCAAATACATTATTGTTAGCCTCACATTACATTCATTATATTATTGTTGTTGTGTCATACTTCGCTCGATAAAGATCAATGTCACTTCACTTCACACAAAGCGAGACATGTTGTCCTTCAAGATCGTTCCCACCAACTGGGAAAGGGAGGCTAAAGATCGCGACCACTGGAGGAAAACCCTGGGTGAAGGGGTAGTTGCACACGATGAAGCGTGGTTTAGCCTTCTTCACACTAGGCATCAATTGAGACACCAGCGCGCCGCTCTCCCTTCGTCACCGGGCACGGCATTCTCCTGCCAGCTATGCGGTCGCGGCTGTCGCTCTCGCATTGGACTTAATAGTCATTTGCGGAAGTGCCGCACTCTTAATATAGACGCTGTTTAAACCATCATCTTATTGATGTGACAGGCCAATGATGATGACTTTCCGTAATTATCAAACTGTAGCAGTAGCTAATTGTTCCAAAATAGGCAATCTGGTGGCTAATCAAGTTCTATGAACGCCATTGATCTTAGGTATTTCAGAATTTTAATTCTAACAACTACCACTACATAGGTACATGGCTCTATGGCACATGCGCAGGTGTATATTTTTGGAATAATTAAGAGCCAACAGGTCACTGGAGTGGTCATTTCTCCATACAAACGTACTCGACTGTTTCCTCCGTGGGTTTTGATGCTTGGAGCAATGATTTTTTCAACACATATTAATATTGTTAATATCTGTGTCGGGCCGTTTTGCTTTTTTTGATATTTTTGTTTTTTAAGGCGCTAGAGCCCTTCAAAAATGGCCTCATTGACTATGTTGCAATGAGAGGCGTAGTATTCAAAACTGATATCAATTAGCCAAAAAAGTAAAACGGTCCGACACAGATAACTTCATAATCATTAAGATTTCCAAAGGTTACGATTGGTTTAGTTTTTGAGGAGGAAACAGTCGAGTACGAAACCTCGATTTTTCAGATTTTCACGCAGGATTTTTCGCCTTGTCCTTATCGCACTAGTTTTAGGAGCCGCTTCCGTTAGCGAGACGGGTATATTTACCTGAAATATTTAAAACTCAGCTCCTGTTTCGAACTAACCTCGTAACAAATGAGCGAGTGACGTCCATACTTGCCGCAGTAATAGCCGCTATTAAACTCAAAATAACGCTATTATCTCACTTGTTATATTATGAGGCTGGCCGGTTTTACGTACCAGCTTTCTCCATTTCCTATGTGAAGAGTTACGGACGAGTTCGCACGGAACATATTACCTTTTCTACACTGTATTCGCACTGTGTTTTGCACACCAGAATATAATAGTACACGTACACGGATTTATATTTTCAGAGTAATAGATATAAAAGGTATAAACCCGAGCGATAGCCATATCTTCCGTCGCAAGTTTCTTTCGCGCCTTATCTTTTATTTCCTTCTAATTCCCTAGCTTTACGTATATATTCCCCCTCTTAATCTTAACTGATGCAGAAACATCGAGTAGGCCTTTTCCAATTTTAGATTTTATTGTTAAGTAATTGACTTTTTTAGAAGGTAAAAGTGTACAGCAAGCGAGATAAAACATACGAGAAAATTTTGCATACCTACCTAAGTACAGTCAGCAGCATAAGTTGCTAAACGGGCGAGGTGTTCAAAATGATCTTGACGCGACTTTATTGTTAAGAGAATAAGAGCGTGTCAAGGTAATTTCGAACACCTCGCCCGCTTAGCAACTTCTGCTGCTGACTGTACCTACTTACCTACCTACCGTTATCGTTGCATATACATTATAATTGCATCTTTAATCTTTCTGTTCTTATCTAATTATCCTTAAATATCATTTATTAGCAGTAATAATTTGTTACTTTAATCACTAATCACAACTACATAAAGTAAGTACAAAATGTTATAATAGGTACAGTCGCCATCAGATATATCGGAGCGGCCGAGGTGTTCAAAAATATCTGAACACGCACTCTAAAGTCTTGACAATAGAGGCGTGTTCAGATATTTGTGAGCACCTTGACCGCTTCGATATATCTGATGGCGATTGTACAACATACACCAACACCGCATTATGCCCTTTACCTACTAAGGTGTTATACTCATACGAATCGAGAGATATCATAGTCCTGCAGCGCTGGCTATATTTTGAGCCCTAACTTAAAGTAATATTAAAGTCAAATTTTTTTTCGCTTACGAATGCTGTTTTAAGATGTTAATCTTACATTTTGTTTTGTGTCACAGATATTATTTGCTTTTTAAGTTATTTAATAATTTGTGGTAATTATTTTTATTTTGAATTATTTTGGAGAAAAGAATATTCGAGAGAAAACATGTAACTGTGTCGCATTTAGGATAGTTTTTTTAATGTGAAAACATAGTTTGTGTCAATTACGTCCATTGCAATCGGATACTATGTCATACTATTCAAAATGACTCAAAAAATAATTAAAGTTAAAATAAATTGCTGACGTCGCATTTAATCGTATCAATATGTACATTACATGTTTTTGTGTCTTATTGAGGCACAGCTTCATAAGATTTTTGATAATTTTGTTCTAACAGGCTATTATCATAACAAAAGAATATTAAGGTTACTAGAGTTCACACCTTATTAATATAAAAGGCGGGATAAATAAGAAATATGAATTTGTGTCAGTTTCATCCACTGCATAAACAAATAATACAAAAATAATGTTCGCGTTCATACGACGTTAGCGGGTGGCTCTTAACGGGCAACGCGGGCCATGCACGGGGAGCGGGCGCGGCGGGCGCGGCGCGACCTTGGCATGACGGCGGGTAAGGGCCTCTCTCTAAAAACCACACGTTGCGTACGCAACGCATGTTTACTTCGCCTGCGCGCCAAATTAACGCAACTTATGCAAAGTTATACTACTACAAAGAGAACTTATAGATATTGTACATTATGTCACCATTTAGCAAAATAACTGTAAGTGTGTAAGTAAGAAAGAGAATTAAGGTCTGTTTATATCTATACACATTGAGAATGTGAAATTCCTCTTTGACATTCGTTACGTAATGTTGATTAACAAATATGCGACATATCCATCCTGAGGGCCTACCGCGAACATCGCAATTATTACGTCTAATTGGAGTAAAAGAGAAAGAGTTCGCAATTTACAAACTTTAGTGTGCACGGTTACGCATCATATACTTGTGACAATGACAGGGAAAAGGTACCACTTGAGTAAAATTTGCTTATTAATGCCGTGACTTGAGGTAACTTTCATTCTTTGATAAAAATATTACTTCTTGAACTTAATTTATATTAATGTTATTAATATTTTGATTTCTATATCTAATTATCTAATCAAGTCTAACTTCAATGTATCTTAATTATATGGACTAATAAATTTTAATATAAACATTTTTTTTTTCATTATAAATAGCACAAACCAGTCTTTCCATACTTAACGTAAATTATGCACATTTTTTTTTTAATGTATTTTTTTGTTCTTAGCATTTTTTTACAATAGATATTATTAATTACACGTATTGAGGTTATTTAAAGCCTGTTTATTGTTATGTTTTGAATACATTTACCTTAAATAATAATTACCAACACTTTTGATAGTTCAAGCTTCTTGGATAATACCTTTGGGTTCAATTGGCGTAAAGGACACTTTGGCGAAAATAAGTTATATCCACTACCGTAGCCTCAAAGGGCTTAACTGACAAAACGCGATTTTCCAGGAGAGCCAATAATCAGTTTTGTTTTGAGAAAAAAATCAGACACTTTTGTTTGTTTGAATTAACTGATGCCTGTATGTGGCTTATTCCTAATTTTTTGAGGTCTTTTAAACTGATTTCTTGAATACAATGCTTATTTACGAAAATAGCATGTCCGTTACGCCAAAAAACACGACTATTTTTAAAAAGGCGTCCCTTACGCCTCTTCTTTGCAATATTGGCAACTTGCATTTACATTTTTTTTCCGAAAAATTATAGAGATATTAAAAAAAACTGTCTGTCAAGTTTTCCCCATTTTTGTTATTTTGGATACTTAAACGTGGAAAAGGTCGTTTCTTAGCTACAAAAACAATGTTTTTTTTTTATATGTTTATATTACTTCAAGTATATTAATTTAATTAATTTGGTAGGTGAGAAGAGATCTCTGCTAAAAACAATTGAAAACCGAAGGGGAAACATGTTGCGGCACATGATACGTCACGATACTTACATAAACTCTATAATTGAAGGCAGAATAGAAGAACAGAGAGGCAGAGGAAGACCGAGACGTGCATATATTGACCAGGCCAAAGAGAAAATTAATGTAGTGACGTGACGCATCAGGAGCTCAAAACAGTGGCAGAGAAAAGAACGGAATGGCGAATACTCCACCGACAAGAGCTAGGCTACTATGAAGTATTTGAACAAATTAAATTGAAGTATTATTATTATACATTTACCCTCAATAATAATTACCAACACTTTTGATAGTTCAAGCTTCTTGGATAATAATTACCTTTGGGTTCAATTGGCGTAAAGGACATTTTGGTAAAAATTAGTTATATCGACTACCGTAGGCTCAAAGGGCTTAACTGACAAAACGCGATTTTTCAGGAGAGCCAAAAAACAGTTTTGTTTGAGGAAAAAAATCAGACCTTTTTTGTTTGTTTGAATAAACTAATGCCTGTATGTGGCTTATTCCTAACTTTTTGAGGTCTTTTAAACTGATTTCTTGAACTTACAATACAATGCTTATTAACGAAAATAGCATGTCCGTTACGCCAAAAAACACGACTGTTTTTAAGAAGGGCGTCCCTTACGTCTCTTCTTTATTGTTTATCTTATTAGAAAAAGGGCGTAATGTACTAAACTTTAAACTGTTTTAGTACCATTTGGCGTAAATCCAATAATTTCGTTGCAATATTGCCAATATTGCTACTACTTGCATTTAGGGAACACTATACTTCTAAGTACTTACTATAATTTACATTTTTGTTCCGAAAAAATATAGAGATGTAGTATTCACTGTTAAGTTTTTCCACATTTTTGTTATTTTGAATACTTAAACGTGGAAAAGGTCGTTTTCTTAGCCACTAGTTAAAACAATGTTCTATTTATTTGTTTAGGTATATTACTTCAACAGAATCACTGCTGTCCTACCATTGATGTATATATTGATATACAACAATTTCTAACAAATTAATTTAACTATACAAAGTATTATGCGTTATTTCTGTTTGTAATGTTAATTAGATTATAAATTTTACTTTTACATACTAAAATACTATTAGGTACAATAGTAGTTTAGAAATTTCATATGCCTATTCAGTAAAACTTAATGAATATGATCGCATATTTATGACATTACATTAGAGTAGAAAAAAGCCAGGCTTACGTACTTCTATGGATTTAAATGCAAACGTTAATTTAACTAAACAGTAACTTTCATAAGGGTAATCCTGTAAATTAGGGTTTAAACAAAAAAGTATTAATGATACGTTTTAACCAATAGGTATTACCAATGACCCTGTCACAAACAAAACTAAAAGTTATCAGTCTTACCTTAATTAAACGCCATAATTATCATTTGAATATAGTCATGTTTTATTATTTTCATAAAATTGATGAAAAAGTACCCACTAGTTCAGTTTAAATTGTCAAAATTTTGTAACCCTATAAATAAAGCAATGAGCACATGAGCAGGTAATGCAAGTACCTACTTAATAAAAAAATTCACAAGGAAAGTATAACTAGCTCATCCCACTTAAACACAAAAAAACAACAATTATAAACCCGAAATTATACATAGTATGGGGGCGTATCTCGTACATTGAATTATCTAACACTCGTGTAAACATTCATTAGTTGTGGGCGTAACGTACATTTAGCACTCAAAAAGCGCAAAGAGGCGTAACGGACAAAAAATTACCACATATTTATTTAATAAAATTTCCGATGCAGAAGACATCCACGCAAATCGTACACAAAGTTGGGAGTTACGCCAAAATGTCTCACAATTTTTTTTTGAATTGGCAGATACGGCCAAATGCGTTGGAAAATTGTGTTCAAGCATTGATTTTTCATAGTGCTTAACGGACATTTTTTTCAAGTTATCGAGACGTTAAATAATACTATTCGATAGAAAAAAAAATACTGAGTATAACTGCATTTTCGCAATTTTGTCCCTTACGCCCTTTGAGCCTACGGTAGTCGTTATATACAGTTTTGTTCAGAATTCCAAGCGCTTTTGTTCGATATCTCTTAAAAAGTTGCCTTTACGACCCAATTTTTGCACTATGAGCTTGCAAAAACAGCTTATCTCAATGGTAAATTACCAGTTATAAATTAGAAATATGGATATTATCGTAAAGGTTACCGCTATAAATATTGTTGTAAATGACTTACATGTGTTTTGTCGTCGTTTAAGCCCTTCATTTGTCTTGATGATTTTTCATATCGTATCTCGTATGGTCAATATGGTCGTAAAGGACATATTATACTACATATTGATATTATTTTACTTGCCCTTTATTTTCGTCCCTTTTGCGGAGGAAACTGCGGGCTGCTGGGGTGCTGGCGCGAAACAATTTGTGCGTGACATAGGCAAAAGGGAGAGGATCCCCACTCTGAATCTTTTCTGGTGCAGAGGCTGTCCATAGCCATCCAGCGGGGTAATGCCGTGAGTATTATGGGTACTTTTGCACCGGTAGCGATAAAGAACGGGTTTGACTAATAGTTACTGTGTAATTATTTTTAAGATGTAAAATTCCTATATATGAAAATTTTAATAAACAAAGTTCTTAGGATTTTAGATACTATACTATTATAACTCTAATCGGGATATACCTGGCATAATCAACTACCGTTTGATACATTTTTAAGCTTCGTAACAGTAAATTATTCTGAGAAAAGTTGTCATGTGTACCGTGACTGGTAACTAATACACCCCGAATTTGGAACAAAATAGTCTGATAACGTCTCTTACGTCCCCCTAATAAACAAGATTCACTAAATTATCAAAAATTTCATGGGCGTAAAGGACATTCATAGTGTTTTTGACGAATTTTAAAGGAAATTAACTTCTTTCGTATTTAATTTATAGACATGATTGCTAATTCAGGTTAAAGAGACTAACATTTTGAGTACTTTTCCAATACACATCAAAAACATAGCTCGATAAACCACAAAAATATATTATAAACATTTAAAAAAAATGCAGTTTTTCGCGTCTCCTGAAAAGTAGCATTTTGTCCTTTACGCCAATTGAACCAAAAGGTATCGTAATAATATATATTACTAAAATTAATAAAATCAGTCTTTATATTATGTATCAACTAGGTACATATTATAGTTGCACATGCAAGTGCAAATATTTTCATTGCATTCAATTCATGCTATGTTGTGGGGGGCGTGGCTAACGATAATCGCAAGCCAACATTTTTTCTCATAATTATACCAACCCGTAATATCACCAAAATAATTAAAACAATTATATTCTGCTCCTCAAACGAACATACTTTTTTTTTCAATAACTTTTATAATTTATGAAGTCTTGTATTCAATGTACATCATCATCATTATAATTGACGTTGCTTGCCAGGCTTTATACATCACAAAATTAGCAATACATTGCGTCTTAGGGGTCATCCATTAATTACGTCACACTAATTTCTAGGTTTTTTGACCCCTCCCCCCCCCTTGTCACACTTGGTCACATTTGGCAAACCCCTCCCCCCCTAGTGTGACGTCACATTTTTTCTACGAAATCGCCAAATCGAATTAAGTAAGTACCTAAGTATTATTAATATTTTATCAAAATATTTTAGACGATATAAATATTAGTAATTTTATAACCCAAAACTGCTTAGGAAAGAAAATTAAACGATTAAAAACTATTTTCGTTTTAAAAACTTGTTATTTAAATGTACAGCGAAATAAATAATTTAAATAAATTTTCGGTTACTGATGAAGTTAAAGTGACGTCACAAAGTTTGTGTCTCCCCCCTCCCCCATGTCACAATATGTCACATTTTCTTGACCCCCTCCCTCCCCCTAAACGTGTGACGTAATTAATGGATGACCCCTTAAAATAATCTTAAAAAGTGTTCTAAATATCGAATAAAAGTTATTTTTAGAAGTCGCTGATGTGACATTCTCATTCAAAAGGTAGGGACCACAGTGTCGTTTACCATAAAGACGAAACTTTATTGTATCTTTATACAAATAACCTGTCAGAGAGTCCTTATGGCAAGGATAAAGTGGTACCTTTTGATTGCGAACTTCACGAATGTTGGTCAGTATGAGGAGCCTATGAAAAGATGCCTCCGAATGAAATAAATACACTGTAATGGCTCCTCTACACGATGGGCCAATGCCGGCCACTCCAAGGGACGCATTTATGCGTTAGAGGGAGCAAGTGATATTGCTATCTCATTCTACCGCATGGCTGCGTTCCTTGGAGTGGCCGGCGTTGGCCCATCGGATAGAGAAGCCATAATGTTCATCTAACAAGCACCCTACCCGCGTAGGTAGCCTTCCCCGCGTACGCCATTCATGCAAAGTTTTATTTTGCCAAATAGTAAAAAACCGTGGTTGAAAATGACCCAAATTATGAATGTTGTCTCGATGTGGCATTATAATTATGTAGACGTAAACTTAATAACATGAATTTTTTTTTGTGGCAGATACTTGATTTTTATAAGAAAAAAAAATATTAAAAATAAAAGCGGTGGATTAATTTGACACACATTTGTTCGAATAACATGTTATAATATCCTGTGAAGTACAACACTTCACTTACCGACTATAATTTTATTTTAGGCATTTTAGGTTCACTATTAGGTATTTATTAAATGTCATTATACCCGTGGATGAAAATGACACAAAATGCGTGTGTATGTCGGAAGCCACTTCGCTTTTACAGGGAAACAAAGAATTTCATCTCGAATATTGTTTTTATCGAATGCTGTTTAAAAAAAGAAATACCTAAATTTCTACCTAAGCAAATACCTAGGATGACACAAATTATTATTATTAGGTTTAGTATGTGGTCTGGAAACTATATGTAAAAAATAAGCAACATTAATAATCTTATAACTTCAAAAGTTATTGCTACCGGACTATCAAGGGCTCATTACGTAACAAGTATTTGAATTGCCTTCGGTTATGAACTACTTAGTTTAAATACTTGATTAGGTTCATTGCATATTTAGAACAGCACAAAGTACCTCGCTGCTCTTGGTGTAATCTTCATAATAATCCTAGATAAAAAGTATATCAAGGTTTTATAAGTAAACACGCTTTGCAGTTGAGTAGGTACGACTTTAAACTTTTGAATTACTTACAGACTTATGAATTCGAAATGTTCATCGCAAAATATCTCTCTATCGCACTAATATACATATGTGAGAGTGATAGACAGACAGAAAGCGTTTCGTTGACATTTTAGCTAGGCCCCCAAACATATATAAAAATCTCTTCTGTTTACTATACCTACCTACTCCGAACGGAGCCCATTCTGCTCGCAGTGGAAGGCGGGCATTAATATATTTTTATTTATTTATTGTTCAGAACACATACAGTCATACATAAAAATATAGATATAACTTACAAAAAGATATAAGAACAGACCTGGAGGTTCATAATGTAAACATTAAAAGGTACAAAAGCGTTTTGCGAAAAGAAAATAAGTAAAACATAACTGATAATACTACTACCTACTAATTATAGTCATAATTTATTTTATCAAGAGCAGTTTGGATCTCGTATGTTCTTTTAAAGCTGCAAGAGAGTGCATAAATGGATCGATGTCACAGAAATACTCATTATAGTTTTTTGATACTCGTTTGAAAAAAGTATGTCTAGAATAATTAGTTCGTGCGAAACTCACATAAAACAAATTACGAGGACGTAAGGAGCGATGCGGTACATTAAACATAATATTTTGTAGCAAATTTGGACAATTAATTTCATTTTTTAAGATTTTGAAGAAGAAAATTGTGTCTAAGAAGAGTCTTCTATTACAAAGGGAAATCATATTGAAATGTTTGGCTGACTTGGCTGATGATTCCAGAGGAGTACCGGTTCTGTAACAAAGTGCTCTCAAAAAAACATTTTGTATTCTTTCTAGGCGATTAATATGGACATGGTATTGAGGACACCAGATCACAGACCCGAACTCAAGAATACTTCTGACGTAAGAATAAAATAGTATTTTAAGAGTGCAGGGGCGTCTAAAGGGTTTACCCATTCGTAGTATCATACCTAGATTTTTATAGGCTCGGTTACAAATTTTGTCAATATGAATATTAAAATTAAGTTGTGAGTCCATGGTAATACCTAGGTCTCTAATAGAACTAACACGAGTTATATGCTTCCCAGCTATTGAATAGTTAAAGTTGATTACATTTTGTTTACGGGAATACGTTATCACAAAACATTTATCTAAATTTAGGTATAGATAATTATTCGAACAATATTCATAAAAACTGTCAAGGTCTTGTTGTAGACTATGACAATCAGCTTCAGATGATACAGCTTTAAAAATCTTTGTATCGTCAGCGTAAATAAGGTGTTCTGAGTTTCTGATTAATGTTCGTGTATTTGCAGCAGTTAACAATATGGGGCATTATCTATGAAAAGGGACCTTATTGTCGATGGCACTAACGCCGCACAGCGTCGCGTGGCATTGTATTTATATCGGATCATCTTTAATAATGGCGTAAGCGCCATCGACAATAAGGAACCCCTTGCCTTAATGGAATTCCTTGCCGGCGTCTATATTTCCGTGTTCTTATAACCCGGCAACCTTCAAATCAAGAGTGAACAGGCACCTTCTGGGCGAGCTCGCTCCATCGTAGGCCACGTCTACGCCTCGGCTAGTCTGTGGCCATGAGTAAGCCCATTCATAATAAAAAAAAAAGGCCCCTTTTCATAGATAACGTCACATATGTCTTCTCTTAAGCTCTTAATGACTCATTAATCCAAAGGTGTATCGTCCTATGTAAATAATAAGTCAATTAACGTAATACTTGACATTAATTACTTATTCTTAGACTGAAGCGATTAACAGATATCTTTGATCTAAATATAGCGTGTGTATTTTATTTAAACAGATCGGCACATTTTATGTCCTTACACGGCACTCATAGTCACGTAACAAATATATACGAACAAATAGTACGTAGGCTAGGGTTGCCATACGTCCCGGTACGCCGGGACATGTCCTGGTTTGAAGCATGATGTCCCGGTGTCCCGGCTTATAAGCAAATTGTCCCGGTTTATAAATCATAGTTATTTACTAGGGGGCATTGAGACAGACAGACGGCCGGACGGTCAACAAAGTGATCCTATATGGGCTCCGTTTTTTTCCTTTTGAAGTACGAAATCCTAAAAATCTACCTACTATTATTTCGAAAAAATTTCGCGCTCGCGTTTTCATTTAGGTACCTACTTTATTTGTGACAGTTGAAATTTGGTATACATATATTATGTCAATCTATAACCCGAAGACGGACATGTAGCGTAAATAAAATGAATTTTAAACATAGGGGGCACTTATTGGGGGGTAAATGAGACAGTTAATAAACAAAGTTTTGCAAACTATACGGTGTTATATATCAAGTGATAGAGCTGTGGGAATCTCAAATATATTTTATTAATAATTTTAAGATTAATAGTTTAGAAGTAATTTAAGTAAAAAGACAAAAAATTACCACTTCCCCTCTTTATCTCCGAAATTACTAAAATTAAAAAAAAATACTAAATAGTTCCTTACCTATAGATGACAGAAAAACCTATTAGAAATATGCAGTCAAGCGTGCGTCGTACTTATTACGGGTCTTTTTTAAACATTTCACTCACGTTTCACATCAAAATATACATTGTTGAAAATTGTGTAATGTACGGAACCCTTGGAAGGCGAGTCCGACTCGCACTTGGCCGGTTTTCTTTAAATGTCCCGGTCTGGGCCCCCACACTTATGGCAACCCTAACGTAGGCTGACATCGTAAACACTGTCAGGCGTGTCTCACTCCGCGATTTCGTCGCTTTGCTACAGGTAGCTAAAAGTACATCCGTTCGGCCCCAATTTTGGGGTTTGCCATAAGCCGCGCGTGGCGCTGTCGCCATCTAGCGTCCATATCTGTGCTGATCGTAACAGACGCGTTTTGTGAGAGAGTGGGTCTTCTGTACTTAGTATGTACTAATATTTATTCTGTGACACTGTTATGATTATGACAATCCTAAACCTTATTAAGGCATGTATCCTTAGTTTCATCAGTGATAGCACTGTTTAGTTAAGATTGCTGATGTTAGTAGGTACCTAGAGCAAAACATAAATAAAATTTAAACCTAAACACTTCGAGTCGTTCCAAGGTCGTATCAAAACTTGGAAAAATTGTAAAAACTGAATACCGCTACTAACATTTTCACCTGGCAAAGACTGACGAATGGCTTAGGATTGTATTCCAACTGTCCAATTTTTTTGTCCAATGTGTATTGCGTTGCATCTGACTCTCTCATTAAAGCAAAATGTGAGACGCAAATACACATTGGACCATGATGTCCATGATAGACAGATGGAATACCATCCTAAGGGATGAAAAAAAAACACGCTTATGCAGTACTAGCTGTTGCCCGCGACTTCGTCCGCGTGGAATCTTATCTTCAACATTTTACATCTTTAGTACCTATAATTTTCATATCCAAGCAATGTTGAAATTAAGTACTTTTCTTTTTTAGCAAGTTGTATGAAGTTTTAAGTCAAGTGGATTTTGATGTTGGTTGCTGAAATTACTTTTTTTGTATTCTCATAATAGGTACATATGCCCTTATACAAAGATTCAAATTCGGCACTCACAAAATATCTGATCTCCATGCAAACTTTCAACCCCTTTCTCACCACCTTGGGGGATGATTTTCAAAAATGCTTGAATTAGTTTTCATGTTTTTTATTTTTATACCTTTTTTTTGCAAAAGTTCAAGTTCCTAGCTTAAAATTAAATTTACACCCCAAGACGAACTTTCATCCCCTTTTTAACCCCCTTAGGGCTTGAATTTCCAAAAACGTTGCAATTACTTTTTTTGCAATCGGCTAATATGTCTTTCTAAGAAGTTTCAAAGCATTTGTAATGGATTCAAACTTTGAACCCCATTTTAACCCTGCTAGGGGATGAATTTTACAAATCACTGAAATCACTTTTATTGTCATCTAATAATATCCCCACATACAAAGATTCAAATCCCGCGCTCGAAAAAATGTATGATATCCATACAAACTTTCAACCCCGTTTTCACCACCATAAAGGATGAATTTTCAAAAACGCTGATATTAGTTTTCTTGCATTTTAATTTAAAACGTTTTTACAAAATTTCAAGTTCCTTGCTTAAAATAAAATTTGCACCCGCAGACGAACTTTCATCCCCTTTTTAGCCCCCTCAGGGGTTGAAATTCCAAAAACGTTGCAATTACTTTTTTTTGTAATCGGCTATCTAGACACGCGGCAGCGTGTCAAGCCAAGTTCAAGCAAAGGAACTGGCTAGCCAGCGCCGAGTGTAATATTACACGAACCACTTGGTGCCACTTTTGACCCTTCTATAACTCAAAACATCTTTGACGTAAACACATAAAACTACGTGTGTTTAATTATATCCATAAGGATATCTAGAAGCCCAAATTTCATGAAGCTAGCTCAAACGGTTATAAAGGTATGAAGGTCAAAAAGTCGTAAATTTTAAGACTGACTTATGACTTATAGTACCTAAACCTAACCTACTTCCAGATGACCTAGAAGGATGAAATTTGGAATCCAGCTTGGTTATTGTGTGTAACCGTAGGAAAAAATCTAAAAATAAAATAAAGTTAAAAAATAGGGGGGGTCCCCATACAAAAAAAACACTTTTTATTGGGACTGACATATAAGTACCTAAACCTAACCTACTTCCAGATGACCTAGAAGGATGAAATTTGGAATCCAGCTCGGTTATTGCGTGTAACCGTAGGAAAAAATCTAAAAATAAAATAAAGTTTAAAAATAGGGGGGTCCCCATACAAAAAAAACATTTTTTATTGGGACTGATATAAGTACCTAAACCTAACCTACTTCCAGATGACCTAGAAGGATGAAATTTGGAATCCAGCTCGGTTATTGTGTGTAAGCGTAGGAAAAAATCTAAAAATAAAAAAGAGTTAAAAAATAGGGGGGGTCCCCATACAAAAAAAAAATTTTTTATTGTAGCGTTGGAACCGTTACAAGCAGATATTTGAAACTACCCCAATATATGTATTATTATATTTGCTATATTAAAATAAAGTTTAGTCAAAAAATAAGTGGTGTCCCCATACAAAAAACTTTTAATACGCTCTAAACAACCGGCCAACGGTGTGTCGTCGGCGGCGCGCGGTACCACATAATTATACAAAGAACAGAAGTAAAAACCATACAGCGGAAACACAAGAAAAAACATTAAATCTCAATACCTGCCTAGTTTTCTTTACAAAAAGTATTGATATCCCACCAAAAACATAAATGTAAAAAAGGAGAGCCAAGTTCAATACAAAAATTATGCTAGGCTGTGGGGCTCGCCGCAAAAAGAATGGAGATCTAAATGAGTGCCACTGCCAAGTTCTATGCAAAATCCAAATATGTATTTATAGGAACAAAATAACATTATAAACAAGTATTAAACTCTATTTCCTTGCTTTATTGGATACCTATAACAATTGCTGTTATTTAAAAAAATGTGAGATCTTAAAGTAGGTTAGATTTGGCTTGGCCAGGTTTTATCAGAATTACAATATATATAAAATGATTGATATAATGAAAACTGGCCAAGTCAAATCTAACCTACTTTAAGATCTCACATTTTTTTAAATAACAGCAATTGTTATAGGTATCCAATAAAGCAAGGAAATAGAGTTTAATACTTGTTTATAATGTTATTTTGTTCCTATAAATACATATTTGGATTTTGCATAGAACTTGGCAGTGGCACTCATTTAGATCTCCATTCTTTTTGCGGCGAGCCCCACAGCCTAGCATAATTTTTGTATTGAACTTGGCTCTCCTTTTTTACATTTATGTTTTTGGTGGGATTATGCCTTTCTAAGAAGTTTGAAAACCATTTGTAATGGATTCAAACTTTCAACCCCTTTTTAACCATGTTAGGGGATGAAATTTACAAAACGCTGAAATTACTTTTCCTGTCTTCTAATAATATCCCTAAATACAAAGATTCAAGTCCCACACTCGAAAAAATGTTTGATATCCATACAAACTTTCAACCCCTTTTTCACCACCTTAGGGGATGAATTTTCAAAAACGCTGAAATTAGTTTTCTTGTATTTTAATAATATATCTTTTAACGAAGTTTCAAATTCCTAGCTCAAATGAAAACTTTAACCCCATACAAGCTTTCATCCCCTTTTTAACCCTGTTAGGGGATGAATTTTACAAAACGCTGAAATAACTTTTATTGATAAAAAGAAAGATTCAAGATAAAAAAAGATTCAAGTCCCGGGCTCGAAATTTTTTTTGATATCCATACAAACTTTCAACCCCTTTTTCACCACCTTGGGGGATGAATTTTCTAAAACGCTGAAATTAGTTTTCTTGTTTTTGAATTTGATACGTTTTTACAAAGTTTCAAGTTCCTAGCTTAAAATAAAATTTGCACCCGAAGACGAACTTTCATCCCCTTTTTTCCCCTTTTTACATATATATTGCCTAAAATATTAAATGATTTGCCAGAAAATACTAGATTAAAATATGTAAACGGGAAAAATAGAAAAAAAGTAATTAAGACGCACTTGTTACAATCTAACGACTTTAGTTACATATATTAAGAATTTTAATTAGTATAAGATAGATATGTATATTGTCATGTTATTTTCTCGAACTCCCCATCGGCATACAAACCTCCTCAAGGTTTTGCCCACGATGGGTCTTGTAATAATAATGTACGTTATTTAGCTTATTGTTCAATAAATTAAAAAAAAAAAAACCCCCTTAGGGGTTGAATTTCCAAAAACGTTGCAATCACTTTTTTTTTATCGGCTATTATGCCTTTCTACGAAGTTTCAAAGCATTTGTAATGGATTAAAATTTTCAACCCCTTTTTAACCCTGTTAGGGGATGAATTTTACAAAACGCTGAAATTACTTTTCCTGTCTTCTAATAATATCCCTAAATACAAAGATTCAAGTCCACCACTCAGAAAATTTTTTGATATCCATACAAACTTTCAACCCCTTTTTCACCACCTCAGAGGATGAATTTTCAAAAACGCTGAAATTAGTTTTCTTGTATTTTAATAATATATCTTTTTACGAAGTTTCAAATTCCTAGCTTAAAAGAAAACTTTAACCCCATACTAACTTTCATCCCCTTTTTAACCCCCTTAGGGGTTGAATTTCTCAAAATCGCTTCTTATCTCTTGTACACTTTATAAATGCAATCTGGTGTGCAAATTTCAACTTTCTGGCTTTTGTAGTTTCGGCTCTGAGTTGATGAATCAGTCAGTCAGTCAGTCAGTCAGTCAGTCAGTCAAGACACTTGCATTTATATATATAGATTAGCACTCCAAAAGATTAATGCATTTTCATTTACATATACATTAAATTCTTGTACATAATCGGGCCTAGTTGTTAAAAGCCAAGAGTTGTCTGAATATGGAAACGCTCTCAAGGTTTAATCCCTCCCTTCACTACGCATCTGTCATCTGACTTGTTAGTGCTTTAATTGGACTAATTGCGTGCATCCAACTAATTTGATGTGATCGTCAGTTTGTAGGTGCTTTGCCATGTATCATTCGTGATTTAATGGTTAGGTTCAGAGATCCTTATAAATATATGTATCCTTATAAAACCAATGTCAAATACGTGATTGATTTGAATTTACTTGCAATGCATCTCGTCCGCTTTTATATTTTGATCCAAGTACACTATTCTTAGTACCTTGAAATTATAGTCAGATATTTTTTTGGAAAGACCGTCATTCTGGAATAAATCTTATAGCGTATTCCATCTATCCAATATCTTGGTCCAATGTCATTGCGTCTCACTCTCTCATAAAAATGTGAGGCAAAATAGACATTGGACAAAGAAATTGGACAGGTGGAATACCAGCCGTACACACGTCGCCCAAACAGTCAGAATGGCAGCTCTTCGCTCCTTCTTTACAGACCGTCTGTACGTCGAAGGGTTGTAAGAGAGTATTGTGTAGCATGTATATAAATTGTAGGTACAAATACTAGAGTTAGAATCGACCAAATAGCTTGTAGGTAGACGGTCTTATCCACATTGACCTCTTACTATGAAATTTAATTGCTCTAGTAGCTCAAAACTGACAAAAATATTTTAGTATGGGTGATACTATAAATATTTAGATTCGTTTTTGTCGCGTTATTATTAAGGAAGAGGAAGAAAACAACTGAGCTCTTGAAAAATATAAATATGACCTTATAGTTTTTATAGGTAATAGATTGAGTGCAACTTTAACCTTTGACTAAGGCCACTTTATTGTGCGCAACGTCACACTTTAATTACAGTTATAATAATTAAACGCATAACCTATGCACGGAAGTTTTGTTATAGCTAACAAAACGAATATTTAATCGTTTTAAGTTTTAACTAAGAGATTGTAAAAACACTCAATGTTACCTTCAATTGGTACCTATGGTTTTTTTTTTACTAATACCTTGTACCGTTTTTGTGTAATTCATTATATAAAGTTTTAGAATATGTTTTGCTCTCTTCTTATTCCTTTTTTTATAATGAATATATATTTCATAAATATAATAAATAAGATACATAAACGCGGCAAGTATAAATGCTTTCTTCGGGCGCGGGTGAATAAATCTATCATGTGTTCTTTGTTTTGTTCTAATTTCTTCAAACAACAACGTTTAGGACGTTGTTGTAACTAGTTACAACAACAAATAAGTAAATAATTGACTTGGCTTAGATTATGGAGCATTATGAGACATAACATAAATCACACGAGAATAAATGAGTACAGCTGCCGCTTGATTATTTGATTACCTGTGCAAAATGGATCATTACAACTAGATGCAACTTTTGCTTTTATTTCATCATAAGCTTATACATATTTAATAGCTTGTTTACTTGTATTCACCTATTTATCAAGCACATGACACAATCAGTGTGCCGCTACCGGGGACCTCATTCCGTACATATTACCGTTTTATAAAAGCTCATATGCTTGCTTACCTTTTGCTTGTACGGACTTTTTTGTTGCTTTAAGCGTATAAAGGTAACTTCGTTATTTATACACTCACTTGGCCGGCTTTGTTTATTTCGTTTCTATTTAATTATGAATTCCTAAATGTTCGGAATTAGTTTACTGTATTTGTCACTGTGATTATAAAATTATCTGTTACTTCGTTTTATCATCCTTCATTGCGGGCAATTCAATTACGCCGATTCGTTATCTTCAAAGATGGATCCAATTTTAATCTAATTGTGAAAAAAACAATATGACTGTGTAATTTTTCCTTAGCTTCAGTAGATATTTGATAATAGATTAAGTATAGATGAGGATTATTATCTAGTATGAGAACACCTGTACTCAACAGATAAAAAACACATGAAACTAAAGTTTTAGACACGTTTTAGATATGATAGAAAAAAGTCATACTGACTAGTAAACATAATCATGATAAGATAACGTATCATTATTTTTTAATTACCTATAATTTTAATCTATACAAATACTCGTAAATAAAGTAGGTAGTATGCAAAAAGTCCTGAGTTTAATGTAGTTTTTCCTCATTCACGTTTCCTGTAGGTACTTAAATTATTGTAAAATCTTGGACATGGCGTATCTACATTGGTAGACGAGATTTTCCTGTTAAAAAAGATGCTGCAGTTAGAAGTACATATTACTAAATCTGAATTGTATGACTTATCTCTACTTATATCACTATCATCATCATCACTTAATAATGTTACAACTGAAGGTCTACCGCGAAAATGGAAAGTTGAAATTTCGTTATCTGCTTCTCTATCTCTCGAATGGGTAAGAGTGCAGATAGAGAAGCAGATAACGAAACTTCGATTCTCGCGGTAGGCCCCCTGTTTAGTTATAATCCGGATTTCCGGAATACTTGATAGCGGAACACTAGCAGGAGAAATTGATGATCTGATGTCACGACCCAGTGTTAAGGTATTGATGTAAAGAGAAGGAGGTTTACGGGCGACCCGCCCCCGCTTCGCACGGGTTACACAAAACCATAACTAATTATACACCTAAACCTTCCTCAAGAATCACTCTATTGATAGGTGAAACCCGCATGAAAATCCGTATAGTAGATTTTGAGTTTATCACGAGCATACATACAAACAAACAGACAGACGCGGCGGTTGTTTTATAAGTAATGGTGATGATAATAATTATATTTTAATTTTGTTACAGTGCGCTCAAGTGGCTACGAATGTGGTAGAGCAGAAGCACACGGTATCGCGGGCGAAGCGGAGCCGCGCGCTCGGCAGCCGCGCTTTTCGCGGCAGCACCGTTTGGCTGACCGGCCTGAGTGGGGCTGGCAAGACCACTATTGCGTTCGCGCTAGAAGCCTACTTGGTGTCTAAAGGTTACTTTATAATTTGTTTATACCGTGTACAACTTGGACGTATAAAAATTACCGTTATGTTTGTACTAGAAACTCACTTAGTATCGAAAGCTGAGGTTTGTCTGTATTGTTTGGCTGACCGGCCCCAGTTGGGCTGGCAAGACCACTATTGCGTTTGCGCTAGAAGCCTACTTGGAGTCTAAAGGTTACTTTATAATTTGTTTATACCATGTACAACTTGGACGTATAAAAATGCCCGTTGTTTGTACTAGAAGCTCACTTAGTATCGCAAGATGAGGTTTGTCTGCACTGTTTGGCTGACCAGCCGGCCTAGCCAAGGTTACAATCGCTATCGCTTCGACAACGAAAACCATTATGTCTCTCTATCACTCTTCCATATTAGCGCGACAGTGACAGTTGCGTTTCGATCGCTACGGAGCGTAAGCGATTGGTATCTTGGCTACGCGGCCAGGCTTAGTGGAGCTGGCAAGACCACTATTGCGTTCACGCTAGAAGTCTACTTGGTGTCTAAAAATTGGTTTTAGACTACTACTGGGAGCTTTTATACTTTATAACGTGTTATTACCATGTACGTCCAAGGTAAAGCATAAAAACGCCCATTATGTACGTACAATAAGCTCACCTAGTATCATTCACCAAGATGAGGTTTGTCTGCATTGTTTGGCTAACCAGGCTTAGTGGGGTTGGCAAGACACAATTTTGTCCGATGTTTCATTTGCCAAATTTTTATATGATCGGAACGCGTTTTATTCAAAATCAAAAGCATATCAATTTTCAAGGCAATCTGTACCTATAGTAGCCATTATTTTAGGTTAGATTGCATTTACGAATAGGTATGTTATGGCCCTTCTGAAAATCCGACGGTTCTGAAAAAACGCATTCGATCAAACGATGATTTGGCAAATTAAACATTAGACAAAAATGTTTTGAAGCTGCGATAGGTAATCGTTACTCTTAATAGGCCACTATTACTTACTCGGTATATCAACTTCTCAAGGCGAGATTCGTCTGCACCTTTTTCGGACCGGCCTTAGTGACGATGTTAGAACGGTTTGGAGTACCAGTCTGAGTAGCAACGATATAACTTGGAATTGTTTCCATTTTTAAATTGGCCGGTTGTTACAAACCTTAACGGATTATCCTTGATGTTTATCACAGAGTATAATGTAGGTACTTCTCTCTAAGAATTTCAAAACCGAATGCTCGCGTCCATCTCCCGTCACTCACTTTCGTTTTACCATAAAGTTAAACTAGTATGAGGCCGCAAACTTGCCGTTTATTTATTAGGTATCAAAATATTTACCTTATAATGGAGACAATTTAGTTCATTAGAACTAAGTCTACTATAAACGTTTTGTAAACTAGATTAGGTTAACTCAAAACAAAGACTATTGTAAAACCCACATTTCTTATCGGCGTCTTGTGTAGTGTGGATTAATAGGGAAATGTGTCAGAATGTGAATCAAGGCACTTGTATTCTCATAAATCTTTATTCACTTAGATATTTCTTCGAGTAGTCAAATTTCAAACGATGAGCGACGATCGGCCAACAATGTGCCTGAAGTAGTCATTCTATGGTAGTAGGTACCTAGTTCCTAATGAATACCTATAGAAGTACATCATTACCTTATTTCGTCGTTACAACGAGGAGTCAAACTTCGAACAGTTCGGACAAAAAAAATGCGCGGAACGCAGTAAAAACAAGTGACGATGTGTTAGCCATGAGCCATGGTTAGCCATGACTACTAAGTACCGGAAGTGTTTCGTACTTATGTTAGTTTGTTACTGACCCTCCTAGTTCATATTTGGTTTGTTCTTCACCTGTCACTTCAGTCACCTGCAATAATATGTTACATGACGAAGGCCGCAAAAATATCTAACACGATCTTATACAAACTCGCTCGCGTCCATCTCCCGTCACTCACTTTCGTTTTACCATAAAGTTAAACTAGTATGAGGCCGCAAACTTGCCGTTTATTTATTAGGTATCAAAATATTTACCTTATAATGGAGACAATTTAGTTCATTAGAACTAAGTCTACTATAAACGTTTTGTAAACTAGCAAGTCTCGCAAAACTCGCAAGTCGCTCGCTGTGTTTGGCGTTAAAATCTATAATGCTCTTCCAGCAGATATTAAAAATTCACCAACCGATGCAATCTTTCTTAAAAAATTAAAAGAATATCTTCTAGGCATGGCCTTTTATAGCATTGATGATTTTTTCGAATCATAGAATATCATCACTAATCCAAAAATATATAGGTAAAAATTGTCAGTAAATAAGAACAAAAAAACTATACTCATCCTTTTCTTTTGGGTGCTAGTACTAGTGTAAGACAAAGATAATATGATTCTCTCTGTCAATGTTTGAAATGAGACAATTAAATGCAAAAAATTATGTAAATATATAATATTAATATCAATATGTAATAATAATTAATCAGTAAATGCCTGAAATGTAAATAACAGTTAGATATTGTACATTTATATTTATTGACTTGTAAAATGATTGCCTTTTACCAATAAAACATCTGAATCTGAATATATGTCGAGCCATAGGAGCGTGTCACATATTTTTGCGGTCTTCGAAGAGTAACATATTGTTGCAGGTGACTGTACCATAAGCACTAAAAATATTGAATGTATGTAAGTACCTAGTTTACTAGAATCACACTAGAATCAACGTCAAACAATATTTATTATTTTGTACCTAGGTATATATGTCAAACGTTGGCCTTGCAAATATCATTCGTTTTCCAATCTGGAAACACACTTAATATATTTTCCCCAATCAAATCAATAGTAGCTTCATGAGTTTTCTAAAACTCTGATTTCTGCGGCAGTTGTCTGTTCTATACTTGAATTTTTCTTAGCGCATTTATCTGTTATATATAGTTTAATGATTATATCGACAGGTATTCCCACATACGCGCTAGACGGCGACAACATCCGCACGGGCCTGAACAAGAACCTTGGGTTCTCGAAGCAGGACCGCGAGGAGAACATCCGGCGAGTCGCGGAGGTGGCCAAACTGTTTGCAGACAGTGGCCATGTATGCCTCTGCAGTTTCGTGTCGCCATTTGCAGAGGTAGGAACCCACCACTGTCCTAGGTATAAGCTCAATCTAATTCTACGCTACGTTTCGTTATCCTTACTGTTGTAATTTTAGTTATAAGTTTTTCTTCCATTCAGGACCGAGAAGTCGCGCGCCGTACACATACGGACTCTGGTTTCCCGTTCTTCGAGGTTTTCATCGACACCCCGTTGGAAGTTTGCGAACAAAGAGATACCAAGGGACTGTATAAAAAAGCCAGGGATGGACAGATTAAGGTCAACTTTATTTTTTATAGTATTTGCCTAAAATTGAGATATGGAACTGTACTATTTAATATCGTAAAAAAACCTTAATTGTCTCAAATATGTTCTATCGACGACACGCTCTTAAAGTTATGTAATTGACTTAGAACAACGGCATTTTTATATCATATTTAACAGCAACACGACGATACAGTATAGACAAGGGTATATCACATTATAGTTAATTATGTACACTATTTATACGCTAATAACCTATGTTGCCCTCCGAATCGCTAAACTTAAGTGGCAGCGGGGCACATAGCACATAAAACCGATGGCCATTGGGGCGGAAAGGTTCTCGAGTGGCGACCACGTACCGGAAGGCGCAACGTGGGTAGACCCCCTACAAGGTGGACCGATGACCTGGTATATATAGGTCGCGGGATTCCGCTGAATGCGGGTGGCGCAAGACCGGTCATTATTGCACTCTTTGGGGGAGGCCTATGTCTAGCAGTGGATCCTGGCGTCCTCTGGCTGACATAATGATGATGATACGCTAATACATATCGTCGGTTTTAGTCGCAAACCTCGTTTGTCTGTTTATCTGTTAATTTATCTGTTTGCCGTTCCAGGGCTTCACCGGCATTACGCAAGAGTACGAGCGGCCCGAGGCGCCCGAACTTGTGGTGCAGACGGTGGGCAAGTCCATCGAGGAGTCCACCATGCAAGTCGTGCGGCTATTGGAGGCTAATGTAAATACCATTTATATCCAACTTCATTAGGTACAAACATGGCCACCGGTGGAGTTCAGGGCTTCACTGGCATCACGCAAGAGTATGAGCGGCCCGAGGCGCCCGAGCTAGTGGTGCAGACGGTGGGCAAGTCCATCGAGGAGTCCACCATGCAAGTCGTGCGGCTATTGGAGGCTAATGTAAATACCATATATATCGAACTTCATTAGGTACAAACATGGTCACCGGTGGAGTTCAGGGCTTCACTGGCATCACGCAAGAGTACGAGCGACCCTAGGTGCCCGAGCTGGTGGTGCAGACAGTGGGCAAGTCCATCGAGGAGTCCACCATGCAAGTCGTGCGGCTATTGGAGGCTAATGTAAATACCAAACTTCATTAGGTACAAACATGGCCACCGGTGGAGTTCAGGGCTTCACTGGCATCACGCAAGATGGTGCAGATGGTGGGCACCTCCACCGAGGAGTCCAAAGTCGTGCGTCTATGCGGTTACCCGATCAAAGTTTTACATATGACGCTGGCATCACATAGAAAAAAAAAACAGAAACGGCGGAAACCTATGCTGACGCCATCTATATATCCCTTTAACAGTTGCCATCCCCATTGGAGGCTAACGTAAAAACCACTTGTCTTTTGGTTCCTCTTCTACACAAGTAAATAAGAGCTGTCCATTGTGAACTTTCGTAGGTATGCAGATTTCCAGTCTAAAGTTTATCACGCTGCATGTGGTTAATAATACCTTTAAAACAGTTGCACACCTAAGGTTAATTAATACCATTTAAATGAAGTTTGCCACGAGAACCAGAGTTATTTACTTATACGGTAACAAATAACAATTGTTGTTATGATTAGCCAATCGCAGATGATTACGATCGTAGATTAACTTTAATCTGCCTGTAAAATATTACGTCAAAGTCATAGTCATATCACAAGCAAATACAATAATGATAACATCGCAACTCTGCGGGAATTAATCTTATTTATTATTTTTGCTAGATAATTGATATTTAATAGATAGCGGAATATTATTTTTTATTATATTTTCCGCAAAATAGCAATTTTTTTTTTAGATCCTGTCATTTGATTCCGCCATAACGCCTAGTTATTAATTATTTGTCAGAATGAAATGCAAATAAAGTTATCAATAAAATAATATGCAGAAAAATAAATTATATAAGATATCTTATGTTATACAGGCTGTTACTGACCATCGGGCTTTAAATCTAGGGCTCGATTCTACTCGCTAAACTGATCTACTGAGCTGGCTGATCAGATGTCGACGTTTTCTATGGAAGCTAAAAAAAATCTAAGCCAAAAAAAAAATCCCCGATTTTAGGGTTGGTCCCATAGTAAAAGTAGCTCAATTTAGCGAGTAAAATCAAGCCCTGCAATTAGGATTGTTCAATTTTTTTAGACCCCCATTTTTATTTTATTTTCTGAAAATATAGGTTAATTTAAGATACCAATTTGAATGATTTAGTAATTCGTGGCTCGGTTGAATATTTATAATTTATTGAAAATATGAGATACGACTTCTCGTAAATTACATGTCGTCGGCTGATTAGGATAATGCACAAGCAACAACAAGCATTAAAAAAATAGTTGTCATTGTCAATTGATTGTAATGTCACCTGTCGACAATGTCAGTGTCACGTGTTTCTATAAATATATTATAAATAACAATCGTCTGGAATGGAAAACTCGTTTATTTTGAATCATTAATTTCAAAATACCTACGCTATAAATTTGAGAAAGCTGATTCCAGAAATCTGCCTAAGTTATATAATATAACTTAGTTTTATTGGAGTATGTATCCATATAGCATCCAACTCCAACCATAACTTGGCTGAAACGTAGTGATTATATGCTCTTTGGCTGAAATCAAGGGAGCAAAAATACAAATGTAAGTTACCTACATCATATATATTTTAACTGATTCGATTTGTAAGAAGATTGGATTCATAAAATCGTTACAAGCGTCCATTGCTAAAGGTAGCTTAGCACCCAGTGGGTGCTTTCTACCGGCTTGTCACCATTGTTTGGATATTGTACTACATACTTATACTACTATATTAGGAACATGCCAATTTTGCTAATAAAATTATATCCTATTATTTCAGGTCATCGTGATTCCTATTTAGATACAGCTGTGCGATATGTAACTGCACTTGGGCCCAGAACAAAGTTGAGCATTTTGTATTCAAACGAACGTCATATTAATTATTAATCGTCGTAATACTTTACGACCGTAAATAATGCCTGGGAACAGAGTAAATAAGAAACCATACACTTCTCTTCTGGATGGTCAACAAGAAGCCATCATTGTCAGATGCTCGTGCAGAACATGATAAACATACATTTAATGTAAAGTTACTATTTTTTTTGGAAACATATATAACATATTTCCCAAATTAATAAAAAAGTAGGTAAACAAAAACATGTTTTATTATTCACAACTCTTTATTAAGTCTTGTCCACCATGATATCAGCAGCTTGAACTGCAACATGTACCTGGAAATTAGAAATTATATCTTTTTAAAGCAGTTTCAGGCTGAATTTTGAGTATGGCTATGTATTCTTGTATATATATTCCTTCTTTCTAGTAGGCACCATCTCTGTTTAACGGTTTGCCTTTAGATACTCTGGCTACATTACCACAGAAAATAAATAGATACCACGACCCTACCAATAAAGTGAGCTTTTAAATACTTAATTGTAGTAATTAATATTAATTTTATACTTACATCGAAGTGATTCTCACAGCAATACTGTGTGTAACACGTGAAGTAGGTAGGTATTCCAAGTTTAATTCACGGCACCATCTTTCACGACGTAGGTCTTCGTGGATTCGAACTATTATTTTTGTGAATCATTCCCACACATAGAAACCAGGTTTTTGATATATTATTAAGCAATGAAATCTACTGTTTAGGTATTAATTATAAATCAAATTGTAACAAACAAGCGCACCGGTTTAACTGAAAATTTTTGTTATGACAATCGATGACAATGATAACTCTGACAATACGTGAGTGACGGATTTATTTACTATGGTTCGATAACTTTTATTATGCAATTACTTTACATTCAGCCCAGGAGAAGGTCAAACTAAGGTCATAAGGATATTTGTTGAAATATCTTCAATCCTCAATTATTATATCGCAGCAAATGTCGGAAACTGTTTAAAAACGTTATAAAATAAAATGGTTTTCGAAATAGAACATTTGAAAAAAAATTAACAATCCTAATTAAAGCCCCATGGTCAGACACATACTGTATACATACCTATTCAAAGAACTTTTTCTGGGTCTGAACCGTACAAGCGCATTATTTTTCGTCTATGTACTTTACTCTGCTGTTGACGTTATGAATGATCGTCGATATATTCAGAGCAGCAGAGCATTTTTCGAGTGTTTTCTTACCTCTACCCTCCTGAGACTAAATGTACATTACAATGTACATATTCGTGCAACCTAATTTGAACCTTTCATGCAGCAAATAAAGTAGCATTTCTTTTGCTTCATTGCTTTTTAAAACAAACGAAATTCGTTCTAATTTATGTATAGAATAAGGTTCAAATTAAATAACTGATAACTTTATATGGTGGGTCTTAAGAGGCTACACTTTTATAAAATTTACGTTTCTACAATTTTGTGAAATATTGTTTACGTTTTTAAAATGTACTTTTTTTTGCAGGGCATTATTCCAAGCTTCGAAGGCAACCAGCTTGGCGTCGAAGAGTTGTTCATATACGGGAACAGGTTGACCAGCGCTATCGAGGAGGCGGCCAGGTTGCCGTCTGTCGAAATTTCCACTTTGGACCTTATGTGGGTGCAGGTAAGTTCAATATTGCCTGTTTTTATCAACTTGACTAAAATCCAGAAATCGTATTTTTATTGGCGTGTTAGTTACGTAATATCGCGGCCGGTACAAACAGCAATACTCCTAACTGTACATCGGTGGACCTTATTACAAAAGGCATAAGGTCCATCTATGTACAGTTAACATTGTGGGCGATGATACTAGACCGATTGATCGAACGGGGAAGGCAACTGTTTATTTGATTGCTTATGGCATTGTCGAATTCCATACAAATTTGTACCATCGTCGAGAACGCCATCTACAATTGCCTTTTTCCGGCAGCTGTCGCTTTTCATACAAATATTATTAGTATTATAGTCGAGATTGCCATCATGTCTAAGCCCGATTTACACGAAGCGAGAACTTGCATGCGAGTTTCATTACATTGCGGGTTTTGATCGGTTGGTTGAATTGGACGTAACCAACAGTCCGCAATGTAACTAAAATCGCATGCGAGTTCGCGCCAGTGTTGGCCGAACGTTAATGCAATTGACCATTAAAAATTAACCATTGAAAAGGTTAATTGCCATTAGCCATTAACCGTTGAAGGAAAATTAATTATCAATTGCATTGAACATCAATTTGCATTAATGTTAATTTATTACGAACCACTAACAATTAAAAAGAATTAATGGTTATTGCTTTACAAACCATTAAAAACTAAAACAATGTTTAATGAAAATTAAACATGTGATTGATAATTAACAATTAACAAGAATAAATATCGTAATTTTATAAAGACGTTCAAGGGATCAAAGGTCTAGTGCAGCGGTCGGCAACCTGCGGCCCGCGGGCCGCATGCGGCTCGTGAACCTATCACTTGCGGCCCGAGTGCCGCCTTGGCTATTTTGTATGTAATTTATTTATTATTTTATTTATTTATTATTTTATTTATTTTATTTATTTTATTTATTTTATTTATTTTATTTATTTTATTTATTTTATTTATTTTATTTATTTTATTTATTTTATTTATTTTATTTATTTTATTTATTTTATTTATTTTATTTATTTTATTTATTTTATTTATTTTATTTATTTTATTTATTTTATTTATTTTATTTATTTTATTTATTTTATTTATTTTATTTATTTTATTTATTTTATTTATTTTATTTATTTTATTTATTTTATTTATTTTATTTATTTTATTTATTTTATTTATTTTATTTATTTTATTTATTTTATTTATTTTATTTATTTTATTTATTTTATTTATATTTATTTTGCATATAAGTTATTCCCGTTTTTCCCCACTTTATTGGTGTGGGGACAAATGGGAACACATCATTATCCAATATTTTCCCATTTGTTCCCGCCTGGAGCAGATGGAATAAGCGCTTCATATAAATGAATAAATCCCATTTGTCCCCGTTTCCCATTTGTCTCAAACTCACATATGACAGGGACAAATAAAAATACACCAATAATGAGTGTATTCCCATTTTAATAGTTTCAAGCAAAATTAACATTAATTATTAGTTTATGAAAAAAATATTTAATTCCATTAAACGTTAATGCAATTGAGAGTAATTATAATTAATTTTTTGAAACTTTAATGCCATTAAATAGGCAATTAGATTGACAATCAATGTAATTAAACGTCTCAAGATTCAATTCTAACTAACTTTAATTAAATTGATGCGTAATGCAATTGATTAATTGCGGAATTATTGGTTAATGCAATTGATTAATTGTTAATTAGAATTAACCATTACGGCCAACACTGGTTCGCGCGCGGTCTAAATCAGCCCTTACTTATTTATTATCAGCCTTCCCCATTTAAGTTATTTCAATGGTGATCTTTTAATTCTGACCAGTAGCCAGGAGTAGGTAGCTTTATTAATATGCCAATGATAAATAAGCTTGGTAAAAAGTATACTTGCAGTAGGGAAATATATGTTAGAGGTAATACTAAAACATTGTTCTGTTTATAGGTACTCTCAGAAGGATGGGCTTATCCTCTCAAAGGATTCATGCGGGAAAATGAATATCTTCAAGTAAGTTCATAAATAATAATTAGGTACCTGCGCATATTTCTAAATTTACCAAATTTTTTTTTTAATCTTATACTTTCCATACATATCAATTAAGAGATTTATGTTAAGCTTGGATTGACTTTCGAAAGGACTCTATCGTAAGATATTATAATTAGTCTTAAATAAACTTCTGTCTATTACAGGCCTTAAACTTCAACTGCCTAACCCTCGCTGACGGCTCCGTGGTAAACCAGTCAGTGCCCGTTGTGTTGCCTGTCACCACCGAAATCAAAGACAACCTCTCCGGTTCCGAGGCTATCACGCTTGTGTATGGCGGGAAGCCGGTCGCCATATTACGCGCTCCTGAATTCTACCCGCACAGAAAGGAGTATAGGTGTGGGAAGCAATTCACTATTCATCACACTGGACATCCTTATATTAAGGTAAACTTTATTAATACTGAGTGGTTTCAATTCGAATGAGAGCACTGGCAGCCAGTTGGTTGCCATTTTACGCGCTCGCACTGAATTCTACTCGCATAGAAAGGATTAGGTATAGATTTGGAAAGCATTTAATATTGAGGTAAACTTTATGAGAATAGAGATAAGGTTTGTTTTCGCTTGAGCGCTGCGGTCAAGCCGTCGCCTGGTGTGGGAAGCAATTGACTATTCATCACACTGGACATCCTTATATTAAAGTAAACTTTATGAGAATAGACATAAGGTTTGTTTTCGCTTGAGCGCTGTGGTCAACGCGTCGCCCGTGGTGTCACCAGTGTCCACCGAAATCAAAGACAGCCTGTCCGGCTCGACGTCTTCGACTGGTATTTCGAACGAAAGAAGTTTTTAATTTTGATTGTTGATTTAAAAATGGTACCTGAATTTAACAAGGTTACACTATTGACAGATGATCGAAGAGTCCGGCGACTGGCTGGTCGGCGGCAACATCGAAGTGTTCGAGCGAGTGCGCTGGCACGACGGCCTCGACTCGTACCGCCTCACGCCAAACGAGCTGCGATCCAAGTTCCGGGAACTAGGGGCCGACGCCGTGTTCGCGTTCCAGGTATCTTTGTCAATTGATCAAATAGGAGTCGCCCGACTGGCTGGTCGGCGGCATCATCGAAGTGTTCGAGCGAGTGCGCTGGCTCGACTTGTACCGCCTCACGCCGAACGAGCTGCGATCCAAGTTCCGGGAACTACGGGCCGACGCCGTGTTCGCGTTCCAGGTATCTTAGTGACTTAATATCAAATAGGAGTCCGGCGACTGGCTGGTCAGCGGCAACATCGAAGTGTTCGAGCGAGTGCGCTGGCACGACGGACTCGACTCGTACCGCCTCACGCCGAACGAGCTGCGATCCAAGTTCCGGGAACTAGGGGCCGACGCCGTGTTCGCGTTCCAGGTATCTTTGTCAATTGATCAAATAGGAGTCGCCCGACTGGCTGGTCGGCGGCATCATCGAAGTGTTCGAGCGAGTGCGCTGGCTCGACTTGTACCGCCTCACGCCGAACGAGCTGCGATCCAAGTTCCGGGAACTGGGGGCCGACGCCGTGTTCGCGCTCCAGGTATCTTTGTCACTTAACCACAGACAAGACATCCTCCAGACTGAGCATAGTAGCGCTACACCCTCTGCCACAAATATACGGTAGTTTTACTCCATTTTAAGTGTCTTTTTGTGACGCCCGTGTCTTTGAACGGACCAATCACGGCACGGGACTCGCTCACCTCGTCCCCCGCACCCCTGTATTTTTGGCAGCATCGGTTTCATGAAATAGTTGCTCTAAACTCCGTCTAGAGGATTCCTAGTCTATGCTTAACACATTTAGTGCCACCCAGCCAAACAAGACGTCCGCGCCAGGTCACAACAATTTCGTCATATAAAGCAGTAGGGTCAAACAGATCACTGTGTTACGTTATTTCCTGTAGACATACATAAGAGTTAAGGGCTATAAAGATTAATTTTCTTATTTAACCCTTATCCACGTAAAAAGTTCCTCCTTTTATTTACAGAACTATGATAAAATCATTACTTACATGCCCACAAGCTGTTAACTATTGCCCACAGGAGAGAAAAATGTACAGTTCGCACGAACACGCTAATTTTCTCTCCTTTGGAGGAGGACCTTTTTACGTGGGTAAGGGTTAAATATGAAAATTAACCTTTTTAGTCCTTAACTCTTGTGTATGTCTACAGGAAAGAACGTAACACAGTGATCTGTTTGACACAGTAGTACCATGATCCCGACTATCGGGTTGCCCGGCCTGGGAACGAAATCATAAAATGATTGAAGATTTTGTTAAGATCAAATAGTGGTCTATCCTGTTCCATTCAAATGGTACTTGCGCACAACTAACCCATAGGACTCTTTTATGTGACATAAGATATAGGTAAGAAAATTAATGTAAATTTTTTTTCGTATATTGTTTGTTGGAAAGCCTGAGGTGCAATCTAGTTGGCGAATACTGCTCTTGGTCCATTCTCTCTCATTTTATCATGTAATGACATAAATTACTTTTTGAAAGAACGTTAAAATTTTATTGACAGATTTTGTGGGTTAAACCCTTTTCCTTAAGTACGTTCATTCTAATAAAACGAAATGCAACATACGGTACTGGCTCTAAACCTCGTAGACCCATGTATACTTACGATAACAAGAAAACAATACCCATTTTTCTCAAAAATGGATGGCAAAGTCGACTTTGCCGTCTAAAAAATAGGTCGCGAAGCGCGTAGTTTATGGTCAGTCAAAAATTAAAAAGTTAAAAACATTGCAGTCTCGATTTTGGGACTGCAATGTTGCATACAAATTCCATTATTTGTCGAGTTCCAAACTTTTTAAAAGTTGAAATGACCATACCAAATGAAGGCACAGGTCCATTAAACAGCCAAACAGATGATTAGTACCGCGACTATTTAGATGTCTCAAATAGGTTGGCGTATTTTTGGCAGAAAAATACACTTCTATTTTTTTATTAAAAAAAGTAAAAAGGCGGGAAGGGCTTTTTTTTGTCAAAATATATATGTACGAACGTTGCTTTTGTAAAATATTTCTAAGATATTTATATTTCTTGCACCATTTTTGAGAAAAGCACTATATATGACTCGGCTGGAAGGCTACTTGCTGGCTTCGGATTCAATTAAACGGACTCCCAAGGTCGTCCGTTTAAAACGAATCCTCAGCCTGCAAGTAGCTACTTCCGAGCCTCGACAATAATGTACTATTATTTGTCGAACAGTTACGTAACCCGATCCATAACGGTCACGCGCTCCTGATGCAAGACACGCAGCGTCAGCTGACCGAGAGGGGATACAAGAAGCCGGTGCTGCTACTCCATCCATTGGGTAAGTATCTATACTCTGTCATCATCATCTCAGCCATAAGACGTCCACTGCTGAACATAGGCCTCCCCCTTGGACCTCCATACGTACCGGTTGGAAGCGGCCCGCATCCAGCGTCTTCCAGCGACCTTAACAATGTCGTCTGTCCATCTTGTGGGTGGACGTCCTATGCTGCGCTTGCTAGACCACGGTCTCCACTCGAGCACTTTTCGACCCCATCGGCCATCTTCTCTGCGTGCAATGTGGCCTGCTCATTGCCACTTCAGCTTGCTAATCCGGTGGGCTATGTCGGTGACTTTAGTTAGTCTAAGGATCTCCTCGTTTCTGATTCGATCACGTAGAGCAACTCCGAGCATAGCCCTCTCCATAGCTTGTTGAGCGACTTTGAGTTTTGAGATGAGGCCGATAGTGAACGATCACGTTTTGGAGCCGTGCCGTAAGTCATCACTGGTAACACACATACTCTGTATCTTTAGGTATTTAAATAAAAGTAAACAAATAATTTGTATATTTTCGGGTAGTTATAACATTTATTGGTACCAACCAAATACAAAACCGCCATGGATCTGTCACTGAACAACCTGAGTTTAACCTACATTATTTGATCGTGTAATGATTTCATCTACTCTCACCTGGCTTACGGAGCCATTTGAGGGTAGATTTTGTTTACTTTTATTTGAATACATAAAGATACAGACAATTATTACAGAATTGAATGACGTAGGATGCCGAGTTTTTCAGGCCATTTGGCAAATGAAAACAAAATAAAATAACCACATTTGGTTTTAATTTCAACAATCAGACATTTTACATAAATCGTAAAATTCAAACAAGAAAAATATCATTAAGTTATATATATTTTAGTACCTACATAACCAATACATAATTACGTTATTAGCTGATTAGGTAGGTTGTTAATCTTAATTAGTAATTACAAACGAAAACTATGAAAAAATATAATATACAGTCGTAGCAAGTTACGGATATTAATAAGAACTAGAGATGCACCGGATATCCGGTGACTATCCGGTATCCGGCCTATCCGGCCATTATTTTACTATCCGGCCGGATACCGGATAGTGACCTTCTATCATATAGTAACATTGCTTGATTTCGGAGTAAACAAATTGGATTTAAAAAACAGACACGGTCATAATCGTACTTGTTTATTATTTTAAAATAATTTAATCATTCCACTGACATGCACGCGCACTCATTTCGAACCTAGAAATGAGTCCGCGCGAACGTTTACTAGGAAATAGGTCAAACCTGCAGAATGCGCACCTGAAAAACCGATATGTAGGTATAGTTCCGCCGGCCGGATACTGGATATTCGGCCAGTGTCCAGGCCGGATATCCGGTATCCGGCCAAACAACTATCCGTTGCATCTCTAATAAGAACCAAAAGAGCATGGAGAAACGCAATGATGTGCGTTTCCTCCATATTTATTGTGATACCAGCACAATTTCGTGTCACTATCTCCAGATGACTGAGACCCCGAGCTACTAGGAGACCTGCATCTTCTGTCTTTAGAACGACTCCGAGATCTGTCACAATTTTGATCATCATGCCCACAGGGTATTCGAGACAGTTTTTCCACGGTCATTTTCAGTGTTTTTAACTCAGCACTCAACTTGTCAAGTTGCAGCTGTAAAGATTCCTTACTTTCTTTATCTTTCTTTATGAGTTCCATCACTCTATCTGCGGCTTTTCCCACTTCTTCTAGACTTCTGTCATCACGCGCGGTTGCTAGGTAAAGCTGTGCTTGTATTGGCAATTGCCTGAGACCAAAATACTTGATTTCTTCATCTGATGTGCCATGTGGAGCGATCGATTTCAAATATCGTATAAATATAGATGGTCTCATATCTCCTATTTCTGCATCCAGAAACTTTACTATAGACATATTGATCTGAAAAATAATAAAAAACGTACTTACTTAAAATAAATATTATTCACACAACAAAACGCCCTATTTGTGTTTGTTATATACATAATATAAATGTCTTCGATCATTACTTTACACACTATATGATTCTTGAAAGTTTACTGGTATGAAAATGACTCCGAAAATCATTTGATTAGATTATTTGTTTATACATTAATATTTTCTATGTCTACCCGAATTCTAAGGTCAATTTAAACTTTATTTATCAATATTATACTAGTACGCGAACAATTACCTATATCAAGGGACCTATATCATCGAAAAAAATATAAAATAATCTAATACCTTTAAACGAGCAATTCTTGTTTAATTTATAAATATATTTCTGGGATCTCGGAAACGACTTTAACGATTTCGATGAAATTTGCTATATGGGGGTTTTCGGGGGCGATCAGTCGGGCGATCAATCGATCTAGCTAGGTCTTATCTCTTGGAAAATACGCATTTTTGGGTTTTTATATGTCTCACAGATATTCAACAATTAACTTTACTTGTGCAAACCCACGATATGCTTTTATCTACGCCCAAAAACAAAATAGATACTCACGGTTTTTAATTTAACAAAATGCCTTTCTGGGAGATTAAACTGATTTATCTGAAAATGATCTAAAAACGAAACTGCAAAAGAAGTAACAACTTGACAAGCTACAAAAAGACTATTGGGGGTAGATGCACATATTCATAATTTCAGTGAAAAACAAACGTGAATTTGTTTATGGTTCGCGAGCAAAGTTCTTTAAAAAGCTTCACAGACCTTGCAATAAATCGCATGCGATTTTCTATAATTGCCGGCTACAGTAGAGGCGCTTTCAACATAGATCGTACATAGATCCGCCTGTTGCTATCTTTATTCCACGCGCATAATTATATATACTGTCACTGTCGCACTAGCGGGGAAGAGTGATAGAGAGAGATGACTACGATACGCTACGGAGAATTAACGATTAGCACGTTGGCTACGCGACCAGTTTTGTTGTAACTTGTAGATCATGTAGATGGCGATGAGGGATTGTTAATTTGTAATCGTTCGCAATCTGAAATCGCTACGATTTTTCGTGTGCAGCTTTTTACATAAAGAAGACAGTAAAGCAGCCTTTAGTTGTAAATAATAGGATTTTAATTAACGTTTGTTTTAATTGTTTCTAGGTGGATGGACAAAAGACGACGATGTGCCGTTGGAAACCCGGATAAACCAGCACAAGGCGGTGCTCAGTGAAGGCGTCTTGGACCCGCAGTCTACTATATTGGCTATCTTCCCCTCGCCTATGATGTATGCTGGACCTACTGAGGTATAGCCAAAAATATACACTGTGTTTTGTCATGTTTCCTGCATGCATTGTGAGCAAAATGCTTGAATTCATATAAAACATGCAATTTTAGGATAGCTGAAAAGGGTAATTTCAGGTGAAGTGTATCGCGAGTCACAATTTTATTGCGTGTTACTTTTAAATATATTAAAAACGGGTCACTCACGTATTTAATATATTTAATATGTCTGTGTCTCACGGGAGTCGTGTCACTTTTATTAAAAATGCAAATATAAGTGTTATTTTGTCTTTACTTAGTATACATATCCATAAAAAATAAATGCAATAACATCGTGCCACGCGACTGATTCAAAGGTACCCAAACCAAAATTAAAGTATACTAGTATAGTACCATATAGAAACTACTTACATATTACATTACTTAGCTTATATGTCATCGAAAATCTAAACTGTTTAATACATTGAATCTCATCAAATTATTATTTTCGTAGGTGCAATGGCACGCCAAGTGCCGCATGAATGCCGGCGCCAACCACTACATAGTAGGGCGGGACCCGGCGGGCCTCCCGCACCCGGCCGGCGGCGGCGACCTGTACGACCCGCGCTACGGCGCCATGGTGCTCAAGATGGCACCCGGCCTGAACGATCTCGAGGTATTACTACCATTACGTTATATCTCACCTAAGCTAGTCATTGCAGAATAAACATTATACAAGGTTTGAGACTTAATAAAAGCAAACAATTAAAATTTAGGCAACTTCATCATTCATCATCATTTCAGCCTATATACGTCCCACTGCTGAGCACAGGCCTCCTCTCATGCGCGAGAGGGCTTGGGCTATAGTCCCCACGCTAGCCCAATGCGGATTGGGGACTTTACTTAGACTTTAGGCAACTTACCCCATCAGTAATCGGTTAGAAATATTTGTCACTAATCAAAATAGTATTTGAAAACCGGCCACGTGCGAGTCGGATTCGCACACGAAGGGTTCCGTACTGTTACGCAAAAAACGGCACAAAAATCACGTTTGTTGTATGGGAGTCCCACTTAAAAGTTTATTTTATTTTGTTTTTAGTATTTGTTGTAATAGTAATAGCGGCAGTGGTGGATTTGCCCTAAGGCCAAGTAGGCCCGGGCCTAGGGCGGCAAGATATTAGGGGCGGCAAATTGTGACAAAAAATCAAGAAACAACTCAAAATGTAGCCAATATGATGGGTGCTGAGAAAGGGGCGGCTACAGGGGCTGGGGCCTAGGGCGGCAAAGACTGCAAATCCGCCACTAAATAGCGGCAACAGAAATACATAATTTGTGAAAATTTCAACTGTCATGTAGCTTTCAACTGGCATGTGGCATGTAGCTATCATGGTTCATTAGTTTCATCCTGATGACAGACAGACAGACGGACGGACGGAGTCTTAGTAATAGGGTCCCGTTTTACCCTTTGGGTACGGAACCCTAATAACGAATTAAAATAATAGGCGAATCTCCACAAGCAATGTAAACACAACAACTTGTATCTACCTCACACACCCTACATGGCGACCGTACCAATAGTTAAATTGTTTCCGCAGATCATCCCGTTCCGCGTGGCGGCGTACGACACTTCCGTGGGTAAGATGGCGTTCTTCGATCCCACGCGGAAGGAGGACTTCGACTTCATATCTGGAACTCGGATGCGAGGTAACTATCGTAAAATAAAAACTGACCTAAAATATTATAACTATTATAACCTCTAGCGTCCAGAGACCTATAAAAAGGTCTCCTGTTCCATTCTAATTTGAATCTTTATTTTGCATTGCATTGCATTGCATTTTTCTTGGCAAGTTTTGACGTCTGGACGGCTAGAGGATAAGTAACTTTTGCGATTGAAAAAAGTGTTTAATAATTAACATTTACTTAATCTAGGTATGTTTGTCCATTGGGCCGCTATCGACCCACTGGAAAAACTTGCTCAGAACTTGCACAAGAGAGAGAGAGCCAAGAAGTTCTGACTAAATGCTAGTCATCATACATTTCCTTTAACCTCTTTACGAGTTGTAACAACTTATCACCCAAGAACATGTTTCTAAAAAAAAAAGTTGCTGGATGTATGGTAGCCAGGTAGTAGGTATTAAGGCCAGGCGTGGCTCACTCCGTGATTTCGTCGCTTTGTAGCAGGTAACAAGTACATCTGTCCCACACCAATTTTGGCTGCTAGCTATAACCCGCGCGTGGCGCTGTCGCCACCTAGCGGTCATATCTGTCCTAATCGTAGCAGACGCGTTTTGTTAGAGAGTGAGTCTTCTGTACCTAGTACTATTATTTATTCTGTGGCTTAGATTAATCTTTGTATAATTTTTCACACAGGTCTTGCAAAGTCTGGAAAGGAGCCACCCAAAGGTTTCATGGCGCCATCAGCATGGAGAGTCCTTGCCGAGTATTATCAGTCGCTCAAAGCTAAAATGGACACCAACTAAGTTTCTTCCGTCCTATCAATTATTAGTCTTAGAACTATCGAAATTTTGACCAAATAAATGACCTTAAGCTCATCAAATCTGCTAACGATTTATTGGCTAAGTATATAATGCAACGAATGATTAGAAAACTTATGTTATACTTACACAATGTTTTTTTTTAATTAATGCCGATAATTAATGACAATTATTAATAGGAATATAAGCTCTTTGACATCTCTTTCCATCAATTCTTGCGCTTGGGTTTATAGCGATAGCAAAGATTTGCCTGCCACATCTAGCGTACGTTATTTCAAATAACGTGGCACTGCCTGACTTGGAATATGGGGAAGGTCAGAATATAAAAAAAAAATAGGGTGGTATCCACCTATCCAATTTTTTGTCCAATGTGTATTGAGTCTCACATTTTACTTTAATGAGAAAGTGAGACGCACTGACATTGGACAAATAAATTGGACAGTTGGAATATCATCCTTAGTTACGTAAGTAGAAAGGAGTACAGCTATTATGTTATAATGGGTGACTATTACTATTTTATTTAAGAAATAGCCTTGTATAAACTTTAGTAATGAAAAATTTCAAGGCACTAAGGTCACTCCACACTAGCTTATTTTGAGCGTCGGCGTCTAGTCAGCGCTATGGAAAATGGCGTCGTGCGCAGTTGCGCCACCTTTGCGTCGAGCAGCAGCCATAGTGTAAGGCCTGAGTGGACGCTCGAGTTGAGCGTGCAGCGGGGCGGGGCGTACATGTTAAACAAATGCAAACATATAGGAGCGGCCTCAGTGTACGCTGCTCAAATCACTTGTGAGCCCGACGCCACGCTGCACGCCCCGCCGAACACTCCGCTTCGAGCGTCCACTCGGGCCTTACACATAGACTAGACGCCGAAGTTCGGGAGACTAGTGTGGAGTGGCTCTAAGCCGGGATGAAGAGATTTTATTTTGGTGTTGTTGCAATAAATGGTTTGTTTATTGATCGAAGTATAATGTAGAATATTAGAGTATGTTTTGAGCCATTAGGTGTAAATATTAATTCCAATCCATTTCTTCCGATTGAATGAAGATATATATTATTTTTACGTGTACTTAAGTATTATAAATGTGGTGGTTTTTTGTTGTTTGTTTTTATAAGTGCTGTGCATTCCGATACAGTGTATTCAAAAATAAATGTGTTTTATACTCTTTACATTCCGTAAAGTGACTTCTTATTAAAGTAAAATTATTGTACATTTATTTCTTCCTGCCATATTTTTTTATTACAATGCTTGTATAGCGTACTCATAAAGTACTATGTATTTTTTTATTCTATTTTAAAGTCAATCAAATTATTTTGAGTATTTTATTGGTTTATTATATTAAGATTATTTAAGAATAGTTATATTATTGTTTGACGGAACGTTGATGTTAAATTATTAAGATGTTTAAATAATGTAATTTAATATGGTGCTTTAAAACCTAATAAACATATGTAATTAATGTGACTCCTTTTTTTAAATCCTCAATCTCTTATTATATCATAATCTTATAAAATGAAAGTCACTGATACACTGATACTGATACTGATATGATTTTCTATCTTGTTTTGTAAAAAATCATAAAATTAACATTACAAACATCATACTATTGGGCGGCAGTAAAATAGATTTTATTTAAGGTAGGTAGCTATTTAGTAGGTACTTTGGGTTGTTAGAAACTTAAACAAACTAAGTAGGTATTCTTATTCTAACATATATAAGAAAAATACAAAAATGGCTAGATTCCACGATCACATACGCTCTATACAATTTTGTTCTGAAAACTATCCGCAAATAGGTAGTTATCTACCTATCACTAGAAACTTAATGTAGTGGTATCATTCATTATAAAATCAGTGACGATTAAATACACACCATTAGGTACATTATCTCTAATTCGGGTAACAACATCAAAAATGATAAGCCGCATGCCGATTAACACTCTTTGCTGAACTCTATTTTACTGCCAGAGACAATAATAAAACAAGGATTGCTAATCTAAACCTTCATTCAAAGTCGCCATCGTTACCTCTGTAGTACATTACATACTTATATTACCTCTACTACGACACATTCTCGGCTTCATAATATACAGGGTGGAAAGGCACGACGATCCTTTCCGCAAAAGGGGGATTGTTTAGCCTAAGCTCTATATTTTCTCCATAGAAACTATGTCAATATGGGCAACCGTTTCTAAATTATGGCCTTTTAAACATCCATGCAAAAAACTACTTTGTTCTAACCCTAACAGGTGACAGGGTCAATGAACTTACTTGTAAACAATCAGTATACGACAGGAATTTATGCTAATTTATTGCCATCCACGCCATCTAACCATTTGTAGGTCTGCTTTACAACACGGTAAGAATCGTTGCAGGATTTTCGCTTTCTTAGTGGTTCCACTTGTTCAATACTTGAATGAAGTAGTTAACTTTTATTCCTTAATATTAATAATACTAACCACAACATTGTTTACAACGACAGTTCAAATTGTGACATTGACAACCACTCAAAAGTACGCAATCGTTTTATAAATATCTCTGGTTTCCTTGAGTGATAAAAAGGTTTTAGTTTCTTAATACTTACGTTTCACTAAATTATTTTCGAATAATTGGAAACTATCTAAAATAATGAAAAATACAAGTAGGATGTATTCGATGCACCAAATGAACGTGCAAAAATGAAATACTAAGAATAAATACTTCTTAAATACCTAACTAAATAATCTAATGTCATATTCTTCAAAGAAAAATGCTGTTGTTAGATGCTCGTGGTTATTTAAATTTGTGGGGCTGTGTAAAAGATATGGTGTACCAAACGGAATGTGAAACTGCGGACGAAATGAGACATTAAAGGCTAATTGCTGCTTTAGGGAATCTGCGGAGGAAAAATGACGAAGAGCATACACTATCGCATGGGCAATGTGCGCGGACTCGGTGCGGGCTGCGGCGTACATTATAAGACACGGAGGTACATTTGAAAACCGTATGTGAAGAGAAGATTGTGTTAAATATTGGCAAAAAGTAATTATCTAAGAAAGCACTTAATAAAATTGTTTGTAATATTTTTGCATCAATTTGATTTATTTGTCATTTATGCGTCATTGCGATTCTTTCAACGATCGGAAAAAAGCGTAAAGTCCCGAGCTTTCCCGACGGAGATCCTTAATCTAGCCGTCATCTGCACATGCTATAGGGTTATCACTACAGTTAAAAAGTAGAAAATTTGGTATTTTTATTTTTTACTCAATTAACGATTCTTACCATTACCAATCTGCTCTGTATCACTTAAACGACCTAATACTTCCGGGAAGGATCGTCGTGCCTTTCCACCCTGTATACCAGTTAAATACATATATGACTTCTTATTTTACGGTAAGATGGAGTTTAGATTATACATAAGTGACGGTACTTTATTGGTCCCTCTTTTTTAGGGTTCCGTACCCAAAGGGTAAAAATGGGACCCTATTACAAAGACTCCACTGTCCGTCTGTCACCAGGCTGTATCTCATGAACCGTGATAGACAGTTGAAATTTTCACAGGTGATGTATTTCTGTTACCGCTATAAGAACAAATACCAATAAGACAACAAAAAATAAAACATTTATTCATTTATTTATTTATTTATTGTTTTATTTTTTATTGGAATAAGAAATATAAGTCCTGTCTTTTTTTTCTATTATGTACTTTTCTTTAGTAGTGCACAATAAAGAATTTTATTATTATTATTAAATACCTAAAAAGTACGGAACCGTCGGTGGGCGGCTCTGACTCGCACTTGTCCGGTTTTATATTATTAATTCGTCTGTATTCGTACGAAATAATTATCAGAATAACATCACCACATTGTCAAGCCATTATCAAACTTACAGCACAATAGATAAGACACTTGTTTACCAACACCAAGGTCAAATAACTCGGGTTCAATTCAGTGTAAACCTAGTTTTGATAAGGTACGGACGTGATGGCTGCGCTCGTATGTGTGAAACGTGTTTTGAGTCAATGTGCGGGTAAAACTAGTTTAAGATGTATGTCGCATTATCCTATTGATGAACATGTGTTTGGATTATCCAGTGAACAGCAGCAGGTATGTTAATAAGAATGATTGTAAACATAATTTTAATTAAGATACATTGTTCGTAAGTAATAACTTAAGTTGATAACTTTATAGAGGCAGCCGGTAGATAAAGTACGTACAACACTAAGACTTATTTCTAAACTTATACAAACGAAATACATTTCACACTAGATACATTATAAACGTAAATCCAAAAGCTATGTACCTTTTACATATGCTTCGAATTTACGAACAAATACTTAGCTACCTACTTGAAAACGAATAGCAATATCTATAAAACAAACATTGTGCGTCATCATTGCTTAGGCGTATCACATTTACTAATTACAAAGATTACACTAGAGACTGTTAATAATAAAGACATTCTATAAGAGCTAAGAAGTTACAACCGAAAGTATCGTCTATTTAGAAACAAAATATTTTTAAAGTTACTTTTATTTTTTGTTGCAGCTGCGACAAGCGGTCTTCGATTTTGTCCAAAAGGAATTAGCACCAAAGGCCGCTGAAATCGACAAGAATAACTCATTCTCAGAACTAAGGGAATTTTGGAAGAAACTAGGCAATTTAGGAGTTTTAGGCAAGTATACTTTCTCAAAACAAAGAAGCTTACGGTTTGCTTAAAGCCTTGTAACCTTACAGAAGGCTGATCAAGTGATCATAAATAGACACTAGGTTCGTATTGTTCTAATGAAACCAAATTAAACGAAGAGGCCTCCCTACTTTGAACGCTTGTCACTGCTGTCCCAAGCATCCCAAAGTGGAAAATAACCCATGGAAAACCGCGGGAACTATTTTCTAGTCTCGATACTAAGCAGAATTTTCATGACCATAACTCATTATTTTTCAGGAATAACGGCCAGTCCTGATTATGGTGGCACCGGCGGAAAATATTCCGACCACTGTGTTATTATGGAAGAACTTTCGAGGTAATTCCGACGCCATTAATGCAATGTTCTGCCGCCAGAGTGCAGCACTACCGACTCAGTAAATTCATAGACTAACTTATACATACTGTGCCTTAAACAGATATTAATAACATCATAATAATACTAAGGTATAATCAATGGATGTGCACAAATCACGCGAGGTATTTTCGGTTACTTTTTGACCCCCCCTCCCACTTGGTGATATTTGGTGAGCTTTTGGCTACCCCCCCTCCCCCCACGCAACCTCACGTGTATTTTTATGTTTTTTTTTTCATTCGACCTAATTTTAAGATAAATAGTGTTGTATTTAGAAAATATTGTTTATTTTTCTATTTTCGTTAAATACACTCGCTATTTTGAAGTGCAGAGTGAAGATTTATGTTTAACGAAACCGAGAACAGGTATTTTACTCATGTGGTTGATTTTTTTTCTTAGTTTCGTTCACTGTAGAAAACACGTGAGGTTTCCTTATACCCCCCTCCCCCAACGTGATCTATCGTGAGTTTTTCGTGACCCCCCCTCCCCCATCGAACCTCGCGTGATTTATGCACAAACCCAGATAGATAATAATAATAAGGGATCTGCAGTTATAAATCTGTTTAAATTACAGGGCTGCAGGTGGCATCGCGCTGTCGTACGGAGCCCATTCCAACCTGTGCGTCAACCAAATCAACAGAAATGGCACACATGAGCAGAAAAGCAAATATTTGCCCAAAGTGAGTACACGGTGACCAACGAGAAACCCGTAGACAAATGTTACTTACCTACACGCATTTTACTGAGACCTCTGGGCCCGATTCTGATTTTCAAATAGACATCTATTAGATATCTTTTAGACATATCACCAAGATACGATAACGATATTTAAGATCTAACCTGTCAAACTTGACATTTGCGCGATTCTGGAAATACTCTTGAACGATTTCCACGGGATATGACTTAGAGATCCAATCACATCTAATAGATATCTTACTCTATCTAAAGTAAAAGTGACTTTGGTTACCCGAATTGCGCTGCAAAAAGAACTATAGTTGATATCTAAACTATAACGTATCTAGAATGGATCTAGTACGTGTCGTCTCTTGTGAATATCTTGAAGTTCGAATACGGCAGTATAAGTCTCAGGCTAATTCTAAAGCTCATTTCAAGCATAGAGTATTTCAAACATAATATAAGTAAAGAAAGAGTGGTAACTCCATACATCAGTTTTCTTACCAAAACGCGCGTTATTTTGTAGTCGACATCTAACGTCAAGTAGTGGTACTGATAGTTCCACTACTTGACACCAGATGGCACAAGTGTCGCTGACGAAAAATGTACTGCTAAAACAATTTACAACTAATATTAGAAGCAGAAGGAGTTGAAAATAGAGTTTCGAGTAATCCAGTTTTATTATGGCACCAACCCCGAAAACCCGAAAATTTTTTTTACTTTTTCATAAATTTTGGCTGATCAGATGATGTCGACGTTTTCTATGGAAAAGCCAAAAAAATTTCCCCGATTTTAGGGTTGGTCCCATAGTAAAAGTAGCTCAGTTTAGCGAGTAAAATCAAGCCCTGGATTTAAAGCCCCATGGTCAGACACACCATTTATATTAGCTGAAAATTGTTGAGCGTTAGAGTTTTCGTTCGCTGCGACATAGGTATACCTACTGATATATTATTTCAAGTATGATGATGGTGAACGCAACTTTGCATGGAAACTGTAATTTGCAATTCTTATCTACCTTAGTACCTACTAGTCTCAATATATTTTCAGCTATGCTCGGGTGAACACATAGGCGCGCTGGCCATGTCGGAGCCCGGAGCCGGCAGCGACGTCGTCTCCATGAAACTGCGAGCCGACAAGAAGGGAGACTACTACATGCTCAATGGAAACAAGTTCTGGATTACTAATGGGCCGGACGCTGACGTTTCAGTGGTAATGCGTGATACACTTAATTCCTACCTCTTTACGAGAACAAACCTACAACACAGAATAAATAATAATCAGAGATGTGACTTATTTGAAATACTTGTATTTAAAATGCAAATACAAAATGCAAAATACCTATTTTGTATTTTGTATTTAAATACCTTTTGAAGAAAACTATTTTGTATTTTATTTGAAATAGTTTTTGGGACCTATTTTCTATTTTCAAAATACAAAATACTTTATAGTAAGTAGGTAATGTAGGTAGGAGTTACAATCTCTTCTGATGTTACAATCCTGGCAACTCTCTCATTTTTTTAACATGGAACTGTTGAATCTGTTTAGTAACTTCGCACATGACCACAAGCGTAGCGAGTGGTTAAAAAAATGGAATCTTGAGTGTTGCGAGGGTTTCAAGGCACGAGAGGAGAAAAAACTTTTTTAATACAGTTGCTCAAAAAGTGCTACTTTTCGTAGCTGTTTAGCGTGCGGAAAGTTTGGTTATCTCGAACTAGTGCTTTTTACTTTTCCAATTTTTTTAAATTTATACTTGTTCCAATTCACGACTACTTATTGATGAGTGTTAATATTAGTTTCCTTTAAACGTCGTAATCAGCATAAAAACCTACCGTTAATGTAAGAATACGAAAAATATTACATATTTCATATTTAATTACTTACCTCTTCATCATTATAACACGTTTATTTTTTAATATTCAATATTGAAAATTCCGTTCTTAACCCTTATCTTGGCAAGGCTCAAAATATCTTAAATATAAACATTTTTTTAGTTTTTTGTCACCTATTGAGCATACTAGACTATTAAAAAATAAGAAAAAAAATCCAGGATTTTTCAGTTTCGGAAAATCATATGTATCATATTTGATACAGTGCCAATAACTCGACAAAATAGTTACCTACTTTTTAGAAGAAAAATGAAGATTTTAATAAAAATAAAACATGTAATGCAACAGAAATTAGCATTTACTGCTAATTAAACGCAATCTAAAGCATCAGATGACAATTAAACCTGTAAAAATAAATTATATCTATGAATACTTGATCACATAGGCGGAAAATTAGATCCCGTAAAGTTTCAAAAAAGTCGTCAGCAAAAAGTTGAATAAAATATGAAAAGTAAACAAATAATTAAAAGTAAAAAAAAAAAAATTTTTTTGTTACTTTGGAGCCATTTTTTGCCATACACATATTTTTCCGTGCTACGGGCTACGGCGTAGCAATAATGCTACAGCGTACGAATATATAGTTAAATAACATCTAGTACTTAAAAAAATCAAAGTTTACTAACTAAATAATACGACAACTAATATTAAATAATTGAAGCATGTTTTGTAACCCCACAAAAATAAAAAAATAAAAAAATCATGTAAAAATATTTTGACGATAACTTGGCAATGTATTAAATGTAATACAATCCTTTCGATATGTACATTTCTGAGTTCTTGGCAGTGTATCAAATATAATACATAACAGTTTCATGTAAGGTTCTGTGTATTAAATGTTTTTAAATTCGAAGGCATTGTAAATATGTATGCACTAAGAGACAGTAAAGATATCAAAATGTAGATTATGGAAAAATATATACTAACATAAGAAATAAATGCAAAACTTTCAGTACGAACCGAAATCTATTGTTTCCGCGGCGCCATGTTGATTATTACTAATTAATTTACAATGACACTCGTGTCAATTATTTTTTTCTATAAGTAAGGAGGGTAGCTCGACATATTGATGGCAGAATTATTGTGTTAGGTAATAAAGTGAACTTGCTAGATTTTTTTAAGTTCCATGTATCACGGGTGTTACGATGCCAAGATAAGGGTTAATAAGTTGACTGAATGGAACGGAATAGCTGCCAAACGCCCATAGATATAATATACTTAAAGACGACGTCTAACCGAGCTGTCACTGTTACCACTTTTGTTTAGTGTACGATTAACAATGTTTTTCTTATTTTTTCGCAACTGTATTAAAAAACGTCGTTTGATACACGTGCGGAAATGTCATTCTTCACTCGTCCCGAGTCTTGCCACTCGCCTGCGGCTCGTGGCAAGATATCTCGGTACTCGTGAAGTAATGACATACCTTCCGCACTAGCATCGAAATGTACTATTCTGCCCTGGTGAAACACAAACGAGACGTTTTCAGCACACTAACGAGAGGCATTATACTAGCTATAAAACATTACAAATTAATGCTTTAAAAGTTGGCCGTTAAAAACCATCATCCACACCTATACATCCTACCGGTTAATATGAGCAAACAACTAGAAATTTGCACTTTAGATAGATGATTGATTTTAAAGAATAAAGAGAGTCTTTTCAACTCGGAAATTCCGAGTAATATTTTTTAATTTAGACTAGGTATTCACTACTCAGAGTACCTTTTATCGCAAAGTATTTGTATTTTTAAAAAGTATTTTGAAAATACCTATTTCGTATTTTGTATTTAAATACAAATTCAAAAACTATTTTGTATTTTGCATTTCAAATAGTATTATCAAGGAAGTATTTGTATTTTGTATTTAAATACTTTTTATAAAGTATTTTTCACATCTCTGATAATAATACTAGGTACAGAAGACTCACTCTCTAACAAAACGCGTCTGTCACTATCAGCACAGATATGGCCGCTAAGTGGCGACAGCGCCACTCGCGGCTTATGGCAAACCCCAAAATTGGGGTCGAACGGATGTAGTTTTAGCTACCTGTAGCAAAGCGACGAAATCGCGGAGTGAGCCACGCCAGCCTACAATCTTTTTAAAACCTCTCCTTTCTTTTGTAGCATTTCTAACCACTAAAGCTACATAAATAGTGGCCAGTATCTGCGATGCCATGGTGGAAAACTCCGGGTTATTTTTGTGATCGGATTGTTCTATAATAATGCTGATGATTAAATACTTAGGTGATGCTGCAAAGAAGCAAATAGTCGTTCGCTTCTCGATTGGCGCCAACAGTTATCTTCCCCTTAAATTAAATTTTTCGCAAAATATACCTACTAAGGTACAGTCAACTGTTAAAATATGGGTACACAAATCATCTCAAAAATATGTATGTCCCATAGCACTTAACGTATGTCAGCGAATTAAGAAGTATGGGACATATTTTTGAATAAGATGGCTACACCCATATGTTTACAGTTGACTGTACCTACATACTTTTTTACCTTTATTTTCACCTACAAAATTTTTATTTCCAGGTATATGCTAAAACTGACACAACTACAGCCAAACCGCAGCACGGCATAACGGCATTTTTAATAGAAAAGGACTTCCCCGGATTCACAACTGCACAAAAACTGGACAAATTAGGGATGAGAGGCTCCAGTACATGCGAGCTAGTGTTCGAAGACTGCAAGGTGAACATTTGAACACAAATTTTATTCAGCTGTGTAAATATACCTAACGTTTGTTGATCATCATCTCAGGCCGGACTGGCCGGAGTATTAAAGGGCAACTTTTGCCCCTGATATTAGTTTTTATATTTCCCGTGATCAGACTTAACCGATAGTGAAAACTGTTTAGGGGCTGTCCATAAATTACGTCATCTATTTTTGACGATTTTTGACCCATAAAGTCATCCAAAAATCAAGCTTCTAATAACCCCGTTTCCTCCTACGTCATGCTACCATCATCCGATGTTCAGACCCCCCTCCCCCTAATTTGAATTCTGTCAATAAAAACTGATCGTAGGATTTGTAGGTATATTACCAGTTTTTAGAAGCTATGAAATACACACGTATTCACACGACGTTCCAATGCGCCAGCTGGGGCCCGATTTTTGAAATTCTATCGCTCGATTTCGTGTATTTCGTTCAATAATATCTGTACTACTAGGCATTTAAATTCTACTGATAGAATTGAAAACGAGTGGTCAATACCACTAGATTCCCAATTTCTATCTCTCGTATTTCAAAAATTAGCATTTCGCTGTTTTCCACCGATTTTCGAGTGACGAAATCGAACGATTGAAATTCAAAAATCGGCCCCCGGACATCGCGACATTACGAGTGCGTGTAGTGTAGGCAAGTGGATCCGCATCATCGGACTGATAAGTAACTGCGTTGGGATGGTATTCCACCTGTCCAATTTCTTGGTCCAATGTGTATTTGCGTCTCACATTTTACTTAATGAGAGATGACAGATGACATTGGACCAAGAAATTGGATAGGTGGAATACCATCCTTACTCAGGTTTGCTTGTTTTACAGGTCCCAACCACTAATATTCTTGGTGAGCTGAACAAAGGCGTGTACGTGCTCATGTCTGGCTTAGACCTGGAGCGCTTAGTGCTGGCCGCTGGGCCCGTCGGGCTAATGCAGGCTGCTATTGACGCGGCCTTCGAATACGCGCACACTCGGAAACAGTTCGGACGGAATATTGGCGAGTTTCAGTTGATGCAGGTGAGATTAAGAAATATTAGTTTTCCAACTCCTAAATTAAGATATTGGTAGGTGAATACCAAAGTTCCCAAGGATATCACTGTTGATTAGCATATACATACTTATTCTTATTTTATGGATTAGTTAAGGATGACTTAGATGTGATAGCAATACCTTCATTGCTAATACTATCACATCTACTACTACTACTACTACTACTTAATGGCGCAACGACCCAAAGTGAGTCTTGGCCTCCGACACGAGTACACGCCAGTTGTCTCGATCCTGCGCCATCTCCCGCCAGTTATCGGCATGGATGCAGTTATCACATCTAAGATATATATATAACTACGAAACTATAAATGATGACTACGAAAGAGTGGACCTGATATTGCACACAAGATAGAGATAGATAGATTAGACAGACACAAGAAGTAGTACCTATAGGAGTTAGACTCATCATCTACTTCGCGTTATTTTGCCACGGTCCCATGAACCATGCCTGGGGTCTGCTTGGCAACTAATCCCGAGAATTGGCCTATGCGCTAGTTTTGAGTAGTAAGTAGTAGGAAATAGACAATTATGTCAATAAAACTTACTAGGGCCAATTTAACAAATGTTTCAGGGTAAAATGGCCGATATGTATACGACACTAAGCGCGTGCCGCAGCTACCTGTACAACGTGGCCCGCGCCTGCGACGAGGGCCATGTGAACAGCAAGGACTGCGCAGGGGTCATCCTTTATTGTGCAGAGAAGGCCACGCAAGTTGCGCTTGACGCTATTCAGATACTGGGTGAGTTGTCCCAATGTGCAATGTAGTAATTTGTTTCAATCTAATTTGAATCTTTCAGAAACTAACTAGCATTTCTTTTGTTTGTCTTGTAAAACAAACGAAGGTCACCCTAATTTACTATACAATAAGGTTCAAATTGAAAATAGGGAATTTTTGTACGGTGGGCTTACGAGGTTAACTTGAATCTTATTGTAACAAAATAAGATCTACCATCTACGGCATCTACCTCTAAGGGGTCGTCCAGAAATCATGTGATCATATTTGGCCTATATTGATCCCCCCTCCCCCTTGGTGATATTTGGTCATTTCAATGTTACCCCCGGAGGCCTATTGCTTACAAAAAAAAATGCATTTTAACCCAATAACTAAATGGTATCCTTTTACTTGTGCAGGTGGTAATGGGTACATTAATGATTACCCTACTGGAAGAATTCTAAGGGACGCCAAGCTTTATGAAATTGGCGCTGGGACTTCGGAAGTCAGAAGAATGTTGATTGGCCGAGCTTTAAACAATGAATATAAATAAACACTGTTTTGATATTAAAATGTTGATTTTTAACTTTATGTATTTTATTTGGTGATTGGAGTTATATACCAATATTTATTTATACAAGTTTCAGTCACAGCTATATACAATGTGAACAACAATATAAATTATGGGAAAAAATAATGTCACTTACTACCACTTTAGTCAAGGTCATTGCTTGAATTGCTAAGATCACTATGACAGGTAAAGCTATGTCCACCAAAAGCTAACTGAAAAACTTACAGACAGTGACTCCACAAAATGCCACCACCTAGGTGGAATATACAATAACTGCCCAGGCCGCAATATGCAATAATAGGGCTTAGCATCTTTGTATTTAGGGTAACTTTCCAAATCAGGCTTTCTAGGATCAACTCTTGCCGTATTACTGAGTAATTCATGTTCATGAGGGTACAAGAATTCTGAATCTTCAGGTGAGAATAAAAAGATCTGCTTTTCACCCACAACTTGAGCTAACAGGTTTCTTTTAGGGTCATGGTGAAGAGGAGACACAGTTCCTTTAGGGCCGTACCAAGCCATGATATCCACGGGGTCATTATCATCAGAAAAACAACAGTATTCTGGTTCTGTTATATCATTCTTTAGCTCTGGAACTTGATCAAACAACTGATACTGCGCCAAGTAACCTGTACTCCCATCTGAATTGTATATGTGGTTGGTTATAAATTCTTCAACTGTCATGAGTTTTTGTGTCCAATCAGATTCTGTGTATTCTCTACCAATTTCTATTGCAACTGTTCTCAGCCCAGCGAGCTTAATCAGATACGTTTGATCTTTCCATTTTGTCAATGCAGGCCAATGACTTATGCAGTTGTCTAAAATAACAGGCTTCTCTGCTAATATATGGTTTTTAAAAAAGTGTTCCATGCTCGGGCGGTCTAATATCTCTAATGAAGTAGCATTATATTCTGTTACTGAGGTGTTTGGACTACGTGGTAATGTAATAGCTTTGATTGTATGTGATTGTGCATAGATTTCATTTAGATAAGATGCGCAGTTATGAAGCAACTTTGGTTCTTTCTCCAACGGACAGCCAAAAATTATACCATGATCTATTATTTTTAAGGATTCTCTAAGTACAATTTCTGTGAGTTCATCTGAGAACTTGATATGGGCTAGGAGCTTTAAATATGATGCTATTGTTATAGTTCTTCGTAAGAATGGCTTTACATCTTTCCAATTTCCGACGTTTATTTGCTCATGCATGTAGTCGAGTATTGCTTGAATTTGTATCACATCTGACTGTTCTATTGCCTTCGTATCATTAAGTAAATCTTTCAATGTTGCCCTACAAGCTAAACTTAGCTCTTGAAGCTCAGTTATTGATATATTTACTTTGAAGTCATCGAGTTTTTGCAGAACATCTCTTACCGGTGGCATTGTAGTCTCAGTCAAAAGTAGAACATTCCACAAAATACGAAGTTTAGGGTTAATTTTTTAATAATTATACAACGAACTAAGTAAAAACCATACTGCTTCTGTTTATTTTGTTGAAATTGTCAGTGTCATTTTTGACAGCTGACAATTTGGAGCTGTTCGAGATCAGTAAAAAACTACTCAGAAATGAGGAATCATAGGTATATCTATAGGCTATGGTCCATTCGGGCTCGTTTTAAGGTAATGAATACGTAATAAAGAGTAACAATAAATATATGTGATTTAACACGATTTATTTCTAATGATCCAGTTAATCCAAAAACGCTGTATAATAACCTGCGAACTTCTTGAGAAACAACTTTTCATTTTGGCCTTGACCTTTATGCAAAATGAAACTAATTTGTCTATGGTTAATCATATGACTTTCGCACGTGATCTGTCAGATTATTCTATTTACTTTGCGAAAGTGTTACAAAAAAGATAAAATTAATCCATTATGTTTCCGTAAAACGAGTTATTTGATACTCAAGATGTCAGGTGCATCGAGTCACGATGTCACCGTGATGAATAAAAGTTGCATGTGACGCAATGGCATTGTTCACAAAACTCTTTTCCACAAAGAGAAAACTCGACGGACACCGTGAATCACGAGACTGGGGCAGGTACGTCAGAGTGAATGCTTTTCATTCATATAAATCTATTTCTGAGTATCATGGCATGCGGATTTGACGCACGGAGCGCGGACCGCGGCCGGTTGCGCGGAGGGCACTTTGTGGACCTTCGCGAGAGCGGGAGGCTCGGCTGACGCACGCAAAGCTGGCAGAGCGGCATCAGTGAGCATGTGACACCGCTGACTGTGCGGGGCGCGCGGGCTGGCCGCCGCGTCACCGCCGGGAGGGGCAACGCCGACACTCGATCATTGTTTACATGCCGACTAGTACACCATCACATTCCACTCGGCGCGGTCGATCGCCTCTCGTCATTTACGTTACGATCTGCATTTAAAGTGAAATCTATGCCAAAATTGCATTTCTTTCAGTGAATGTGATACATTGTTTGTTGAGTGATACCGGTTGTTAATTATACAGAAGTGAGATCTTTAAACAAGCGACTATGAAATAAAATGAAAATTAGGTAATTTTATTACTTGTGTTGTTTTGATTAGTTCTTAACAGGCTGCCAATCTGGTTAGGTCTGGAATAAGAGGATTCATGTTTGTCTTGGCACTGTCCTGGAGTAGTCTGAGGCAGTGTTAGCCTGCTTTTATTTTATTGTCATTTGGGTATAGGATCGCAAAACAGGTTGCTTTCTAATTATATATTTATTTATTTAATCTTTATTGCACATAGGAAAAACACATTGTACAAAAGGCGAACTTAATGCCATAAAGCATTCTCTACCAGTCAAACTTTAGGCTTCGTCAAAATCGAAACTAACTGGGGATCTATGTTAAAGTTTATTTATGTTATTTCTGTGTCAAATTTGTTGTCTGTTAGGTGACGATAAATATATCCATATTTACAGTTAATTATCCACCTTTTTCTTATTTTTATTATAAGAAGAATGAAAAATTCATATCAATTTACTTAGATGATTACCGATTCATAATGGTGGTGTCCGGCCAACCCTAAATAAAAAAAAAAGTAGAACGTAAATGTTCGCAGTGCAATTGTCTTCCTTTGTGATTTCGATGTGCAAGACATTTTACGCTGTATTGCTGTTGTGAGTGACACATGTCACATAATGCAAATAAGAATGCACGGAGTATAAAGTGATATCATGAGGATATCATTGAAAACGTAATCATTGAAAACATGTTTGCTTTCATTAAATGTGTCAAAAACAAACTGACACTAATGTTTGTTGAACCTTCTAGGGGAAAGTTTTTCGTTAGTTCCAAATTAAATGTGTGTTGTGTGTGAGATATGACATGGATATGTTCATATGTTGTCCATAATGAACATCTTTACAATCAGGTGAAGCTATGACTTTAAAAACTTTCTCTTTTTTTTCTTTTTTTTAATACTTTTTTTATATATAAATGCTAAGTGAATCATGGTTCAGCATACTGTAATTTTTAATATAAATATTCAGGAAATTTTTAATGAAATAAAACTATGAAAACAGATTATATTGCATATAATAAATTAATGAATGTGATATAATCCGTTTTCATAGTTTTATTTCATGAGTAACTATCACGGTAACCAAAGACAATATTAAGACGAAACGGGAGCTGAGCTAAAAGTCAATTTTGAGATTTCAAGCTGAATATACCCGTCGCTCTGACGGGGCGTAACCGCGGCGTGAGAGACTGTATTTGGATGTGTAATGCACGCACACAGACGCGCGCGGTGCGCCCGTACTCGCGCTGGCGCGCACCTCACTGATTGCAATTTGCGTTGTCACTTTTTGTTACTGCTACTACTAAGTAGGGTAATTCGCCAGTAACTGGCCACTTTTAATAACTGGCCGCCCTAAACTAAAAATGAATCCTACAAAATACAAATACAAATGTTTATTTCTTAGAATATAGTGGTACAATGATGGTCAAATTACAATAAGTGCGTCATATTCTGCCCCTGTCGGCGTAGAAATATTATAACTAACCTATGCAACCTATTCACCTATAAACAGAATTCATTTTAGTATAAGGTTTCAATAACTTCAATAACTGGCCATCTTATACTAAAATTAATTCTATTTATAGGTGAATATAATTCATTTTTGGTTTGGGGTGGCCACTGACGAATTACCCTATTGCGATTGAACTTTTTTAATTACCCGGCTTACGTTTACGAAACTCGATATCGAATAGGGTAATTCGCCAGTAACTTGCCGCCCTAAACTAAAAATGAATTCTATTCACCTCTATACAGATTTCATTTTAGTAGGTATAAGGTTTCAATAACTGGCCACCTTATAATAAAATGAATTCTATTTATAGGTGAATAGAATTCATTTTTGGTTTGGCGTGGCCAGTTACTATATAATAGTGGCCTGTTACTGGCGAATTACCCCATTTATATACTTAGTGTTTAATACTAGTATCAAGTAAGTTGTACCTATTTTTTTTTCAATAATGCTCAGAAACGAAGTATAGACATGACAAATATAAATATTAACGTCTTTGTAAGGCAGTAAGAGTAAGTGTATGAAACAACCAATTCAGCTAGGACTAGGGAATGCAATCTAGATCTCGCAATTTCGAGATCTCGCTAGATCTCGCACGTATTTTCGAAATTTAACCTAGTTGACAGGAAATCTCGATATATGCAATCTCGGTCGAGATCTCGATTAATATTTTCGAGATCTCGAACAAGACTGAAAGTGAAATACTTTGTTTTTTTAAGTAATATATGACCTTAGATTCACGTTGTTCAGGCAGTGCTATTATGTGTCCGGCTTTAGCTCTATTATTGTTACGCAGTTTCTAAGTAAAGGTAAATAGTGGTTTAACATCGATAGCATTTCATAGAAGTAAAGTAAAAATTAAAAATGATTTTATGTTAAATGTCAATTTAATTTGTTGTTGTTATTTTCAAAATATAACATGAGGTACCTTAAATAAGTAGTATGTCGGCGGCATATTGTAAGATCGTAATCCTAGGCGTATCATGAAACGCCACCATTTCCTGATCTAATATTAACCCAGGCATATCACGATCTTCCTTATGAAAGAGACGGCAGATCCATCAGAGCAATGCATTCTTTGATATTCCTAGCTTCATAGCGGGCGCATTGTAAAATAATTGATCGAGAAATCATATATTTTCAATGATTTTGTAAATGACTACAGTTATGACTACGGTTATTAGAAACCAATTATAGTATGTTTAATATTCTTTCTAATGGTATGCATCACCAATTGATCAGTTAAATAGAACCCGAGAAATAATGATCAGTTGAGGTCGGTCGCCCGCCATTTACGTGACGGAACAAAATTCATCTATACTTTGTTATATAATATCATAGCCAAAAAACTTCTGTTTTTGGAAAGCTAATGAAATTTTTCGTATATTTTATACTAACATTAATTGCGGTAAAGTTATAATTTATTGAGTTAGACGCATGTTTTTTCAGTACTTATGCCATCCATGCACGGTAAAAAATCATATATTTTAAATATTTTGTAAATGACTACAGTTATGACTACGGTTATTATAAAACAATAATTGCACGTTTAATACTCTTTCAAACGACATCTCAAACGAACCGATCGGTCCCATAGGACTAAAGACGTGAACAAATATCAATGCTGGTCGGCCGCCCACTTTTTCCTTTTTTACGACACGTCCCCCCCTCCCCTCCATAAAATAAAAACCGGTCTATTCATATTCTGGAGACCACGAGGAACACGTCCATACCAGTTTTAGGTATTTACAAGAGATGTCGACGAAAATCGTGAAGGAGACGACTTTTGTTTAATTTGCCTATAGACTATAGGAATATCAGAATATCACACCTTGAGGTTTGCACAAAATGGCTGGTGTTCGCTAGACAGATCATGAAATGTCGGCGTTTCATTATATTCCTAGGAATATCTCGATACGCCCGATTTTACAATGTCTATATGTATGGAATTCTTAGAGATTTTTGATTAAAATAACACATTTTTAGTCAGTTTGTCAAATTCGATCTCGTCGAGATATTAATCTCGATCCCGAAAACCTGACTGTCGAGATCTCGAAACACCCAATCTCGATTCGGATTTTTCGTGCGAGATCTCGAATCGCCAATCTTGGTGCGAGATTGCATTCCCTAGCTAGGACCTTAAATTGCTCGACAATTACGGAGCGTGACTGTACCTAAAAATTTTGTAAACCCATAACCATGCAATAAAATATTTTTGATTTTGATTTCTAATTTGAAATATTAGAATCAAAAAGTTTAAAATAGATTGTACCTATGTAACTACAAAAATGTGTTCCCTCTCAACGCAAAACGCCTTGTGTCTTAGGAGGATCTAGATATTTTCACACAAGACGGTTTATCGATAACTTCTTACATCACTAGATTATCGACATTAAATGTCGACTATTGCCCATCACTTTTCTGGCTGTGTACGTATTTAGAAACTTGACTCCGCCCCTAAAATTAGTGCGATAGGGACAACTGCAGCTGAGGCGAAAAATCCTGCGTAAAAATGACAAAAATCGAGGTTTCGTAGTCCTCTTTTTCCTCCTCCAAAACTTAACCAATCGTAACCAAATTTGGAAATTTAAATGATTATGAAATTACCTGTGTCGGACCGTTTTGCTTTTTTGGCTAATTGATATCAGTTTTGAATACCACGCCTCTCATTGCGGCATAGTCAATTAGGCCATTTTGGCCATTTTTGAAGGGCTCTAGCGCCTTAAAAAACAAAAATATCACAAAAAGCAAAACGGTCCGACACAGATACTGACAATATTAATCTGTGTTAAAAAAATCATTGCTCTAGCTTCAAAAACCACGGAGGAAAACGAGGAGTACGTTTGTATGGAGGAATGACCACTCCTGTTGGCTCTTAAGTTTATAATGTCTAAATAAGATTATTGATGTGTAATTTTAGTTAGAATGAGTAGGGATAACATTTCTTATAGGATTCTAATGAACAAATATGTATCTTATACAAATACATACCAATACTGAAACAGAAAAGTGGCAAACACAATATATAATAATGGCAAAAAATAAAAGAAACGCTCAAATTTCACCTATATAGAGCATTAAAGTTTATTCTATTCTTTTTTTAAAGTAAGAGACATACAGACAGTAACATAACAATTATCAATTATCTCAGCACTTAGCAACTCAATGTTCCTTAGGTTATCTTACAATGTACTTATTAATTAATAGTATAGAGTGACGGCACCAATCATGGACATGTTAAGCGCACTAAATTAGAATTTCGTTTAAAAATGGGATGTTTTTTGACGATACAAAAATGGTGATTTTTTTTTTCGGTACTTAAATACATGAGGAACATTTAAACAAAACCATAAATTCTGTATGTTTAATACATAATTAATAAAAAATATATAAATTGAAATTTACGAAATCACCATTGATGGACATCAAAAATTCAGTAATGGACACCCAGTCATGGACATGGACCCAATTATGAACATCCATTAATGGACACTTTTGTATTGAACACATAAATGAAACAAATGATGTCACAAATCAACTTTTATTAACGCTATTTGAACTTTCATTTAGATTTCTAAGTTATACTATAAGAGTTTTAGTCCGGTTGCCGGCTGCATGAAACAAACCTGATCAAAAAATAGAATATACCTACCCTGTAGAGGTACCTGACATTTAGTACCTTCCAACGCACTTGGTCGGCTTAACCTGGCAGATTTTGTACAAATGGCAAAAACGTTGGACAAAAAAACATCAAAAAAATACCTCATCGAAAAATGGAATGAAACTTGTATGGTAGGATACCTGACCTTGGGGACAGTAAAAAAAAAGTGGTCGGCCTCACCTTAGCCTGGCAGTTTTTGCAGTCCGACCAGATTTATTGGACCACATGACACCTACAATTTACCTCATAGCAAAATAGAATTGTTGACGTATGTCTTGGTCGGCCTCACCTTAACCTGGCAGCTTTTGCAGTCCGACCAAATTTATAAAAAAAAAACATGAAAATGACCTATCGAAAAATCGTATGAAACTTGTATGGTACGATAGCTGCCTTTGAGGACAGTAAAAAAAATGGTCGGCCAAATCCTGTATTGGCCGGCCGATTGGCGATTGGGTCGATCAAATTTGTGGTACCACGTGAGAGCTACAATTTACCTCATCAAGAAATAGAATTAGCAGTTTTTGCTGCCAGGCTACGAGTTTTTGCAGTCCAACCAAATTTGTGGTACCACGTGACAGCTACAATTTACCTATAGGATGAAAAAAACGGATTATAATAGCTAAAATAAACCTATTGACGTATGGCTTGGTCGGCCTCACCTTAGCCTGGCAGTTTTTGCAGTTCGACCAAATTTGTGGTACCACGTGACAGCTACAATCCCTACAATTTACCTCATCGAAAAATAGAATGAAACAAACAGATTATAATAGCTAAAATAAACCTGTTGACGTGTCTTGGTCGGCCTCACCATAACCAGTCAGTTTTTGCAGTCCGACCACAGTTATAAAAAAATCATCAAAAAAATCTTATCGAAAAATCGTATGAAACTTGTATGGTACGATAGCTGCCTTTGAGGACAGTAAAAAAAAATGGTCGGCCAAATCCTGTATTGGCCGGCCGATTGGCGATTGGGTCGATCAAATTTGTGGTACCACGTGAGAGCTACAATTTACCTCATCAAGAAATAGAAGTGGCAGTTTTTGCTGCCAGGCTACGAGTTTTTGCAGTCCAACCAAATTTGTGGTACCACGTGACAGCTATAATTTACCTTGTCGAAAAATAGGATGAAAAAAACGGATTATAATAGCAAAATAAACCTGTTGACGTATGGCTTGGTCGGCCTCGCCTTAGCCTGGCAGTTTTTGCAGTCCGACCACATTTATCCATCCATCTAAGACAAAACAAAGAGCCCAATTATGGACAACTAAAAATACCCAGTTATGGACATCGTCCATTATTGGAAAATAAAGAGCAATCACAAAATCAACCCAACTCAAATGTTTAGTGCAATAAATTAAATAATTTAACACAATAAACTAAAAAAGTAATAAAAAGCTTAAGCTTGGACACTTTTGTCCATTACTGAATTTCATAAAATATCGAATCCAGTAATGAACAAACCCCACAAAAAACTTATTGCTGTGATTGGAGATATTCAACTTAGCTCAATTTACTTGCAATATAGTATTATTCAGTAAAAATAACATTAAATCTCATTACAACATAACACAAGATAACACCATGCACAAATATGTACTCACCTCCTTAACTATTTCAACAACAATAACGGATTTTTATGACCACCGCCCGCAACGAGATTTTACTTCGCAGCCATCTTAGAACAAAACGGCTGATTTTGGTGACATGTGTCAAAATGACAGCTCAAACGTCTATTTGTTATGCTTTAGTGTTGCCAGTTGAAAAATGTTGGGACAGTTGCTTAATAAATTCGATCAACGTAAAAAATGTCCATAATTGGTGCCGTGTCCATTACTGGTGCCATCACCCTACTTACTGCCATGGTATAATAATATACTCCGCCTGGTACTCTCTTCCCGTCTTTTCTAGGTCACCTGACTGACACTGACACTGACACACAAGCCTAGGGTCACTCTGGGAAGAGAAGACCATGTTTTATTAGACTATGCTTACTGCTTATATTACACCAATCAACTATAGACAAATCTTATTCTTATTTTTGGAATACCAGGATTACCAGGGCCATAAATTTGCTAAGCAAAAGACCTTAATATTTTTTTTTATTTGATATCACGTCCGTGGGACTCAAGGGGTTAATTAAAGTACGGAAGTTTAAGTTAAACATAAATCAACAAGATAAGATACAAAATGTCAGTGACACTGATAACGTCACAGCCGCTATTTTAATTAATTTATAATTGTGTCAAGGTTTACTTTTTTAACTGTCTTAAAAGTATTATATTATGTTCCCCGATTACTCGAAGACGCCTGAACCGTCAATTTAAATTTTTATCGAAATCGGTCTAGCACTTTTTGAAGAAGGAACAATCATCTAAAAAAATTACAATACATCTGGTGCTTCATTACGACACCCTGTGCTATAATATAATAAGCACATTACGTAACTACGTCGAAAATTTAAAGTGTCATATGCATCTACCGCAAAACGTTGTATGTACGACTAGCTGTTGCCCGCGACTTCGTCCGCGTGGAATCTTATCTTCAACATTTTACATCTTTAGTACCTATAATTTTATATCCAAGCAATGTTGAAATTAAGGAAATTAAGTACTTTTCTTTTTTAGCAAGTTGTATGAAGTTTTAAGTCAAGTGGATTTTGATGTTGGTTGCTAAAATTACTTTTCTTGTATTCTCATATTAGGTACCTACCTATGCCCTTATACAAAGATTCAAGTTCCGCATTCCGCACTCACAAAATATCTGATCTCCATACAAACTTTCAACCCCTTTCTCACCACCTTGGGGGATGATTTTCAAAAATGCTTGAATTAGTTTTCATGTTTTTTAATTTATTACCTTTTTTTCCAATAAGTTAAAGTTCCTAGCTTAAAATTAAATTTACACCCCAAGACGAATTTTCATCCCCTTTGTAGCCCCCTTAGGGATTGAATTTCCATAAACGTTGCAATTACTTTTTTTTGTAATCGGCTATTATGTCTTTCTAAGAAGTTTCAAAGCATTTGTAATGGATTCAAACTTTGAAACCCATTTTAACCCTGTTAGGGGATGAATTTTACAAATCGCTGAAATCACTTTTATTGTCTTCTAATAATATCCCCAAATACAAAGATTCAAATCCCGAGCTCGAAAAAATGCATGATATCCATACAAACTTTCAACCCCGTTTTCACCACCATAGGGATGAATCTTCAAAAACGCTGAAATTAGTTTTCTTGTATTTAAATATAATACATTTTTACAAAGTTTCAAGTTCCTAGCTTCAAATAAAATTTGCACCTGAAGACGAACTTTCATCCCTTTTTTAACCCCCTTAGGGGTTGAATTTCCAAGAACGTTGCAATTACTTTGTTTTGTAATCGGTTATTATGCCTTTCTAAGAAGTTTCAAAACCATTTGTAATGAATTCAAACTTTCAACCCCTTTTTAACTATGTTAGGGGATGAAATTTACAAAACGCTGAAATTACTTTTCCTGTCTTCTAATAATATCCCTAAATACAAAGATTCAAGTCCCACACTGGAAAAAATGTTTGATATCCATACAAATTTTTAACCCCTTTTTCACCACCTTAGGGGATGAATTTTCAAAAACGCTGAAATCAGTTTTCTTGCTTTTTAATCATATACCTTTTAACGAAGTTTCAAATTCCTAGCTCAAAAGAAAACTTTAACCCCATACAAACTTTCATCCCCTTTTTAACCCTGTTAGGGGATGAATTTTACAAAACGCTGAAATTACTTTTATTGTCTTCTAATAATATACCCAAATACAAAGATTCAAGTCCCACGCTCGAAAAATTTTTTGATATCCATACAAACTTTCAACCCCTTTTTCACCACCTTGGGGGATGAATTTTCTAAAACACTGAAATTAGTTTTCTTGTTTTTGAATTTGATACGTTTTTACAAAGTTTCAAGTTCCTAGCTTAAAATAAAATTTGCACCCGAAGACGAACTTTCATCCCCTTTTTAACCCCCTTAGGGGTTGAATTTCCAAAAACGTTGCAATTACTTTTTTTTCTTATCGGCTATTAAGCCTTTCTAAGAAGTTTCAAAGCATTTGTAATGGATTAAATTTTTCAACCCCTTTTTAACCCTGTCAGGGGATGAATTTTACAAAACGCTGAAATTACTTTTCCTGTCTTCTAATAATATCCCTAAATACAAATATTCAAGTCCACCACTCGGAAAAAATTTTGATATCCATACAAACTTTCAACCCCTTTTTCACCACCTCAGGGGATGAATTTTCAAAAACGCTGAAATTAGTTTTCTTGTATTTTAATAATATATCTTTTTACGAAGTTTCAAATTCCTAGTTTAAAAGAAAACTTTAACCCCATACTAACTTTCATCCCCTTTTTAACCCCCTTAGGGGTTGAATTTCTCAAAATCGCTTCTTATCTCTTGTACACTTTATAAATGCAATCTGGTGTGCAAATTTCAACTTTCTGGCTTTTGTAGTTTTGGCTCTGCGTTGATGAATCAGTCAGTCAGTCAGTCAGGACACTTGCATTTATATATATAGATATATAGATACACGTGCGAATAGGTAATTCGCAACTTGTGTCGATATAAAACACTTCGCCACTCGTAGCGAATTTCCTATTTTTCCCACTTGTATCGTAAATAACTAGTAGGTATACATCGATCATATCTTCGTTTATTCCGAAACCTTACTGTCTCATCGGAGCAGCGCACTTAGATGATCTACGATCTACCCATAATAAGGCCCCTGTACATATTGGGCCAACGTAGGCCAGTCTAAGAGATGCAGCTATGCGGTAGAATGAGATCATTTCAGAATCACTTGCTGCCTCTAATGCATAAATGCGTCCCTACCCTGGCCTACGTTGGCCCTATATGTACAGGGGCTAACATCCCTATTGTCCACAGGTCTTGCCAGTTAGCGCCGAAGCAAGTGCGTTTGCTTCTATTCAAGGAGTGCGACTGGCGAGGGAGGAAGCTTCTGTTCGATTCATCGACTATAGAGAAAGTACCAGCGGGCAAAGATGCCGACGCGAAGCAGACCGATACGTTCCCGTGCGTCGTGGAAGTCGCAGAAGGATTCGCTTATGTGGTAAGCTATGTGACAACCATGATCATCATCTTTTCCTACCTGTTTTCGCCGCTTCGGCTGCTTTCTGCCGCTACAAGCTTCGTCGGTGCGCTCTCGGGTTGACTGACATTGCCATTGACATTGAATGGGCGATGACACTCGCTGCAGGCCGCGTAGCCAAGATGCCAATCGCTTACGCTCCGTAGCGATCGAAACGCAACTGTCACTGTCACACTAATGTGGAAGAGTGATAGAGATACATAATGCTTTTCGTTGTCGAAGCGTTAGCGATTGGCATCTTGGCTACGCGGCCAGGTCAGCACCCCTCCGGCATAATTTTAAATTATGGCCACAAGTAGTCTGGCTTTTAGCATGCCTCCAATGTGGACGGCACAGTGGACGGTCACTGGTTAGATTCTCCCACGAAGTCGGGTCAATGTACATATCTTTGGTGTGACAACTGTATCGGCATCAGAATAAGGTTACGCACACAACAACATATCATGTATAGACAGCTGGATTAGTGTTTATATTTTTTCGTATCGGTCATAAGATGAACAGCCAAATTTTCTGGGATCTGTAGCATAAGGCGCTTGAATCTCTTGTAATAAAACTAATAAACAAACTGGTGTGAACTGGGTTTTTTTACACGGCCTGCTGCTGGTGCTTAATAAATAACATTCTGGATTAGAAGATTAATGCAAGCAAGCAAGACAGGGGTATATTTAAGCTGGATGGTACAATAAAAATGTTTCAGTTTCGTCTAATAAAAGAAAAATAAAGTTAGATAGCGTCAGATGGAGAAAGTTCCAAGTTTATTCGGCTACTTATACCGATAAGAATTTATCTCAGACTTATGATGATAATATTGATAATGTATTTCTTACTTACGCATATAACTGACATAACATTTGCACTGATATAACATAAATCGTTTTCTCTTTTGTTTTAGTAGTTACTAGGCTGTCTACATCACATGACACGCTTCAAATATTGTGCAATTTTGTCGTCACCCGCCTACTGCATTAGGTTTTAGTTTTTGTATGCTTTATTGTTTGCGGTTTAGGTAATTCTTCGTTGGTTTTGCTCAGTTGCATTAGGGACCAAAATTATTAGACACTACAGATTTATTAAAATACCTATTAGTCTTGTGGCAAGTTAATCAAATAATTTATAGAAGATTTTTTTTTAAATTAGTTATAGTTATTTTCTAAAGGTGACAAATGTTTATATTGGATTTAATATTGCCACAAATTCGCCAATCAAATCAAGTGGACAGATGTTAGTAAAACGCTTTCCTTTTTTATACCTAGAAAATATTTCTTATGTTTCATGCCCGTAAAATTCTTCTTAGTAAAGGCTGCATAGCGAACTCCATTACTTATTATACCCTCGCCTGGCGGTACGGAGCTATAAAATGGCTGAGATTAAATGGGTTGTTTTATGTTCTTGTTGTAAAATATACTATTTTATTGATACGGTAGTTTACGTACAAATGTGTACAGGAAATTAGTAATTCACGACTCGTAGGCAGTCGAACCTTTACGTAATATTTAAGCCGCAACTGTAACTGAATTATGCTAATCTGCTCAAATACTACCGTCACGTGGTTGTCTCCCGACGGTCAATTTGCATAACAACATTATATACGGATGAGTACCGCTGAGCCGGTTGTGACAAGACATTTAGGTTTATTGGGATATGGGTTAACTAGTCTGTGCTTTGCTTGGGTGGGTCAATATGCCACACAAAGCTTATTTACATTCGCGGCTCATGGCTCGGCTCGCGGCTCGTCACGTGGCTCGCACGCGAATGCAAACCGTGGGTTAGAAGTCTAATGTTCGCGCTCTTGTCACATAACCTTGAGTCATCTTTGTATCCAAAGGAATCCTTGGCATTCACTTGGGTAAGCCAATACCTAGTACTTAAAAATTGCATGACGTAGGACCTAACCCCCTGAGTTATGTGTATTTACGTAGTACCTACGTAAGTACGTGCGCTTTTTAAGTCATCAATTTGGCCCAGGTTTGTATGACGAGTGATATGGATTCGTCTGCCACACGTGCGATCTCTGGCTGACTGGACCATACTCTATCCGTCCGAAATAGCGCATGCGACTTTGTATGAATGGCTTACACCGATATAAAAATAACATTACAATTGGCCGGTATGATGGCGTCACGAGACTTCAATTAGGCTGGGTTTATTCTCACTTACAGCTTCTATTTATGGACCGCTTCAGTTGTTAGCCTTTTTGATTAAAGCCGCTGCTCTAAGTGGGTCTAACGAACTACATCGTGGGATACTGTAATTTTAGACTGATTGCAATTATTACGAACGTCACATGTTCGTGATGGATCAATTAAGTCGTTCTATATTTAATAATTAATTATTGCGCCGGTAGCGCATCATTCACTAAGAATAACTTGTTTTAAAGGGTCTAGCAGGTTAAGCGAACAAGAAGTGCCCCCAACGACGGATTTGGTCATTCTTTCAGGTGGTGTACTGGCAGGTCCTAAGAACTCTCTATGCTTAATATCAGTCCTCGATCTTCTTTTGTTTTCGAGTTATTCAGGATAATGTAAAATCATCAGTGTATCATTGAAAGTGTCATATTTTGTAAACCGTTTAAGTTAGATTAACCAAACAAAATTATATTTGACAACAATAAAATAGACTACAAAATGAATATGTTTAACCTGCATCATGTCCTTATACTTCATTATAAAAAAAAAACATTTTATTTTTCTTCTCATTATTTTTTATACTATTCGCGGAGGTACACCTACAAAAAAAATATGCATGAGTAGCCACTAATACCCATTATATATAACCACCTGAAAGAATGACCAAATCCGTCGTTGGGGGCACTTCTTGTTCGCTTAGCCTGCTAGACCCTTTATATTTTAATTGCAATCTGACCTTTAAGTATCTCAGGATAACAACTCTCTTAAGTATTATAGAAAAGTTCATTTAACTTGTTGTTGCTTTTCAAAAGTAGGTGATCTTCATTATCTACAGAATTAATGCCCAAATACATATATGTACATATATTTTTTGATAGTGCGTGCAAATATTGTTGACACGGACACGTGATGTTAATATCTGTTATTTTTATCGTACTCAAACGGCACACCCATGACTTTCATAACGTAGTTAATCCTTGATAATGTATAATGTACATAAGCTGGCACGAGGAACTGGTTTGTTTTCCTACGGCGCGATTCGGGAAATGAATTAGAGATTCAATAGATATGAAATAGTAAATATATGTGACGTTCCATGGCAAAAGGTACCTTATGGCGTCTGGCGCTTATGTCGCATAGCACCGCAATAATATTATTGCGGCGCCATAAGATACCTTTTGCCGTGGAACGTTCCATGTCTTTACTAATCTAGTGAATCTCTAATTCATTTCCCGAATCGCGCCGCTAGATAAAAGTTCGTCTCGCATCACGGAACGCGGATCACGTGAGGTCTTTGTTCGCTACGAGTATGTCTTAAGAATACTAATAGTTGTGTTTGCTCAGAGCAAAAAAAGGTCAACCACGGCGTTGAATGAACAAGAGATTTCCTTTAGCAGGATTGGTCCTTAGGACCCAAGGATGGATTTAAGAAGTGGAGCCACCCAGATTTTTGATGCAGGTGGGGAGTGGGGGGGGTTTTAAGCGTCTGCGACGTTTGAGGTTAATAATTCTTTAAGTTTAGGTTCTAAGTCAAGTTTAGTATCATTTTCAACTAAATCAAAAATGTAGACATAGATTTCATCGAAATCGGTTCAGCGTGTATTGATTTCCCATACAATCCTACACCTTACCTTTCATTATTAAGGTTTTTTTTTGGAATAAAAACTATCCTATGTTCTTCCCTGGGACTCAAACTATCTCTATACCAAATTTTATCTAAATCGGTTCAGCGGTTATTGAATCCCCATACAAATTTCCTCCTCCCTTTTCACACCCTTAAGGGATGATTATTGAGATTAAAAGTATGCTATGTTATTCCCTGGGACTCAAACTATCTCTGTACCAAATTTTAACTAAATTGGTTCAGCAGTTTAAGCGTGAAGAGGAATTTAAAAAAAAAGTATTTTTTTCATATTTTATGTGTTTTTACTTCGGAATGGTGTCATTATGATATCAGAAATGAATTCGGCACCCCCGATTTATACGGAAACGATACCAAACTTGATGATATCAAGATCAAGTTGAGAGCCCCCCCCCCCCCTAAAAATTTACATCAAAAATCTCGGTGGCTCCACTTCTTGAATCCATCCCTGGGTCCTAAGGACCAATCCTGCCAAAGGAAATCTCTTGTTCATGCAACGCCGTATATTAGCTCCAGCGCCATCCGCTATAATGCATGTGTGCCGTTCAAAAGTTTATTTGCTTTGTGCAAGCTTGACTTGATTTCATTGACGTCATAGTAAAGTTGATAATGTTATTGACATTTTAGGGTAAATAAGGAATGCCTTTCGCTGTGAAAGTGAAACGCCATAGCGACACTTTTCTATGTAATGGAAATACGACGCAATTCAATTACGCATACTTTTCAATTTTTCATATTTCATGTTCAAGTTTCATTCTTATTAGCCATACCAAAAAGAATAGATAGTATAGAGGGGTCCTGTCATTGTCAATTTTGTAGTCACGGTACATTTACTGCCATCTATCGACACACGATTAAAACTTAAAATAAAATTGAAAATGTATGAAATAATCAAAATATGTTTACGGATAAATGATTCTTAATTTTTATTGTTCCCTACTGACCCATGTTCTTTCACTGATATGTGTTAAAATTGTCAAATACCAAACGGTGTCGTTAACGCCATCTAGCCGAGAATAGTAAAAAGGTAATGGCGCCATCTATTCGAGAACGACTTTTCCTTGGCCGTCCGAGGCACGTTTTTTTCTTAGACTTTATTTATCTTATACGGAGTTATATATATCTCTGGCCATACCTATGTATATTAGGGTACGCGCGTTTAAATGAAAATTAATTTAACTTAAAAAAATGCTTTTAAAAGTGCAAAGTAGTGCAAAGTGACAAATATTGATCGTTGGGTATACGAAGAATACTTATAAAGTTAGCAGCCACTTCGACCAATCACTCGAACGTTTGTTAGATAACTTTTTAACATACTTAATCAAATTTTAAATATTGACTTACTCGAAATGTTCACAAAAACATCACCTTTACGGACTTCTTTACGTAATTGATTACCACACGGGACATGTGAAAACTAAAAATAGTCGTTATGCCATTGTTAATATTTCTTTTCCAAATATTTGTGTAGCATAAACGTTATACTCTGATGCCAAGACAATAACTATTTATTATGAGGAAATCTGTGAGACAATAACTAATATGAGGTGATCTGTGCCACGTTGGACGACTTGGACAGACCTGGTCAAGGAGTAATGAAATCTAAAAGAATTGTAAAGTCTATGTAAAATTTGCCGTTAAATGTCGAACAACGTTAAGTTCGTAAATGTCGAGCAACTATCTCTGTTAGGTGCTCTAATTACGCCTTAATTGGAGTAAAAGAGGAAGATGTCTGAATTTAGCAAACTTTACGCAAATACATTTGTCGCAGTAGAAAACCATCTACTTCAGCTGTTAAACCTCGTTAGCCTCGGCCAACGGCGTTAGTCATAATCATAAACGTTTGTCAATTATAAATTAAAATAAAATAAATAATCGTTTGTTAGAAAGAGTTTGCTAAGTTTTATGAATTAGAGGGGGGGGGGGTCTTTACAGCTCTTTTACAACCAAATAACTCTTTGGACCTGTCTGACCAAAGAATTTATTTCCGTCAACAAATGACTTGACTTTATGACAACCCATCATTTGTGTTTAAATGTTTTTTTACGGAAAATGTGTCGTGTTCTTTAACTAGATGGACATATTTTTGGCTCCTTCGTGTACGGAAATGATTATGGAATTTCTTGGATGTATAATATAATGTTAGTTTCTGTTCCAATATCTCTTACCATGTCATAATTTTACTATGTGGTCGGTTGTTTATTATAATTTATTATCAATAATAAGAGATATAAAGTAGTATGACTATTTACTAATAGTATCAGATAACTTAAATTTCAACAAAAAAATTAAGTATTAGAAAAGAAAGACACCCAAATATTTATAGTAGGCAGGAAATTTGTTGCACTCGCTACTTCATTATTTCAACTGTACGATGAAGTCTGATTGATTCATCATCATCATCATCTCAGCCATAAGACGTCCACTGCTGAACATAGGCCTCCCCCTTATGGGGGGTGAATGCCATAATCGCCACGCTTGGCAGGCGGGTTGGCGATCGCAGTCGAGTACACCGATTTGAGGGACGCTGCTGCCCGTCCACCGGTGGTCTTGGACGTAGTTTAAGGACATACCCGGGTCCGGGTCCGGGGATTGATTAGTTCGAGTTTATTAATTCCCGATTAGTATGTCATTGAAAAGTTAATCCTAATTGATGACTTATTCTAATAATGATGATATGACCGATTTATGTTCTAATAAACGATTCAAGATTGTAAAATCAGTATCAAATAAGAACATTAGGGCCAAATTGCTAAATATTACCAGATTTGGGTTCTAATTTGTCTGTTCTTTTCCCGATAGTTAAATATAGTAGTAGTGAATGTAATGAATAAAATTACATATATCGCGCGGGAGCGCTTTTGGCCGATACAATTGACAACCAATATAAATCTCCAGTAGCCTTAACTTCCTAGTATAAAAGAGACAGCTAGTGTTTTCCCTTTAGTTTTTATTCCTTACTCATGTTTAGTAATTGTTTGTTTTGCCCAGTATAAAGGTCCAGCGGCAGATGCGAGCGTACTCGGTGAGATGATATTCGGCGCGGTTGCAATGAGCTGCAAGGGCGTCTCATTGAAGATTCACATCATGGATGAACCGAAAAGGTAAACACATAGGTACTGTAAATTATAACTTTCAGGACGATTCCCGGAAAATACTACATTATTAGACCCTTGTTTGTGCACATTCTTTTTAACAAGCTTTTATTAGGTCGACTATGTAACTAACTATGTAATGGAATCTAAGGTAACTAATTTAACCATCTTCCAAGGATCGTAGCGTCACGAAAATTTGCAGCTGTATGTAGTTCTAAATGTTCTGATGACAATACAATAATATGGTACTGTCGAACTGATCTGATGATGGAGACAGGACGTGGCCATGAGAACTCTGTGATGAAACAACGCAACCTAATTGTGTTAGGGGTTTTTAGAATTGTCTCGATGAGTATTAGTTGTCTGTCGTAAGAAAAGTACAGTCAGCGATAAAAGCTTGTACCAAAAATGATTTTTTTACCAAAAACTTATTTCGATTGATACTTTTACCCATCAACGGTAGTTGTCAAACCATCGTCGAAAACGGAGTAGTCAGCTGTATACATATACCTATAGCTACACACAAATAACGTACGTGAAGATGTAGATCCCGAGTGTGTTGAAGAAATGATTCAGCGTACCGCTACTTGTCATTTTAGCCTTTCGATCGTGTCTATATGTTAAGGATTTGATCATAAATATATTGGTTATTTGCGCAGAATGTATCGTCGCGACCTATGAACTTGTATTCTAGAACGATCGATGTAGACGTATTAAATTCGAGGCGGGAGATATTTTTTATGCATTAGGTACTTTGTCGAAGCTATGCTCATGGTCTAGTCTAAAAACAGTAAATATGTGGGTGTTATTGAATACATTTGAATAGCAATTTAAACTAAATCGTGTCACGTGATTATCTTGTTGTTTCCTAACGATTATTGTAAGTGTTTTTGATTATATTTTAATTTTATTAAACTTATCGTTGGAGCTTTTTGTTTTTTTTTATCAGTCGACTGATACAATCGTAGGGGTGTATGTACATACACACACAGGGGCCGATTTCCTGAATAGACTAATATTATTAGTGGGGTGTGTGTTATGGATTAGTTCGTGACGACCGCCTATCATTACCGTTCAAGAAAAATGGATAACAATTAGCTAGGTATTATGGAGCTGTTTATTATTAAATATTTAACGTCATCTTTATTTGTCCAGGTTAATGTGCACGAAAGTGTTCTGCGTGCCAACATCCCGGCGCATAAGCAGAGTTGAGCGCAAAGTTGAGCCGAGCTCTGTTGAGCTCAGGGAGCGATCCAAACCTCTCAACGTGCCGCTGCAGAAAGAAGAGGTCTCGCTGAGCTTTTCCATTGACAGGGGAGACTCGGGTTCGTATTCAATCATTAATTCTACGTACCTACTAACAATAGAAAAAACGTGACATAAAAGTGTCATTCCAACAATACGATTCATAGACAATTTAAACATCGTAATGTCAGATGTTTTTGAGGTGATGCGTTCGTTACTGCGATTCTTGATGAAAATCTTATTAGAAATGATATTTTTCAGTGTTCATTTGGTTGATTTCAATACTTTGTGAGTTTCTTTAAGTGATGATTATTGTGTGATTCCACAGAAAAGTGTGATAATGTCTTCGAGTGTTTGTTTACATGATAGGACAAGTAAGGATGACATTTTAGATAAATTACCTACTCGGTGCTGTAACTCGCTACTCTGTATTGACTATTTCGCCAGACTGACCGCAGACTAAGCATGATATCATCAAGGCGACATTTGGATTTTTTGCCTCGCCAGAATCTTTTTTAGAATTGTTCGCTTTATCTTTATAATCTTTACAGATATTTATGCTAATATTGACCTACTGTGACTTATATCAATACATACAAAGGCCGATGTGCACTTAAGCAAATACGAATCCAGAAACAGTAAAATGGAAGGCTGTTTCGTATTGCCTTGAAATTTCGCGTTAGGTGTAATTCACTCAATTCACAGTAAGGTGAAATTTCATACTTATAGTCAAGGCTCGGAAAAACGCCCGATAAGTATTTTGTGAAAACAAAATCATAATTAAGGACCCATATATGAGTCGAAAATGTTCGTTCTTAATCTATGTACGTCAATGGGACATCTTTAATCGTTGACATTGGTATAAGGAAGTCTGTTGCACGGAACAGGGTTATTTACAAGCTTTTATTTACTTTCACCTGTCCCGTTGTCTGTAATCAAATCTTGCAAGTTAAATTTGATCCACTTCCCGGTTTCCGATTGAGCTGAAATTTTGCAATGCATGTATAAATCGGATGACAATGCAATATTATGGTACCATCGAGCTGATCTGATGATGGAGACAGGAGGTGGCCATAGGAACTCTGTGATGAAACAACGCAATCTAATTATGTTAGGGGTTTTTAGAATTGTCTGGATGAGTATTAGTTGTCTGTCGTAAGAAAAGTACAGTCAGTGATAAAACTTGTACCAAAAATGAAATTTTTGGCTAAAACATTTTTTTAAATGAAATGGCGTTTATCCGAGACTTGCTTATATCATAAAAGTGTAAACACATTTTTCTCAAACATGCAATGCAATATTGATGTTATGTTCCTTATAATAGGCTGCGAAGTATGACGTTTCAGGTTCGGCTAGGACAAGAGGTATTTAATGGAATTTCATACAAATCTTGCAGGCCTAGGCCGGCAAAGTCCTCTTTTTTAATTTCCATTTCACAGATATTTGTGACACAGCATCGTGGCATTCAGCCATTAAAAAAAACTAGAGGCAGTATTTGCTTTATGGTTCGTAATGACACTCTACCACTACGCCTATAAAAAGAAACAAAAACAATGTTTGCTACAATTTGCAGTTTTATTTGTATAAAATCAACATGAACTTAATAAATAATACATTATTAACCAAATTCTGTAATTTTAAATTATAAATTTAACTACACAAATAAATACATTTAAAATATTTCATCTAAACGTTAGCGGTAAAAAGGTCTACTCAAACACGCGTAGTTATTTTTTTAAATTGTTATGGAGGCAAAGTTGAAAAATTTTCATTCTGTATTTCTGTTTTATTGGATTTATGGTGCGTTGTTGATTGTTTTTACTTTAATATGAGTCCCGACAAAATAATGAAATTAATTTTAATTGTAATCGTAGGAGTTGGAATTGGCAGCGTAACCAGAATTGATTTTAAATAACTTGCTGTCTCTGCCGCCAAGTCAAAGACGAAGTATCTATATGGTTGCTTATGGCAATTTTATTATTTTAGAATCTAAGAAAAATGGCTTACAGTTTATTAGAAACAGTTTTGTGGCATATTTTAAAGAAATGAAAGTAACTACAAAATCGTGAACACTGTGGAAATTATACTTATTTTCTCCATGCATAAAGCAACGATGTATGTGAAACATGAGATCAACATGAAAGACTATGTAAACTTATGTGACGAAAACGACAGTCAGACGGATACAAGGCGAAAAAATCAAAGATACATGAAAATATACGGGTAGTAAAAATACACGACTCGTGTAAAACATACGCGTGATAAAGATATAGGTACGTGTTAGTTATATTTTGGGTGTAGTTTACTTTTAGTTTTTTCTATAAATAAAACTTGGGTTTCGTGGATTTTTTATTTTATTTATTTCATTGCATGTTTGAGAAAAGCACTATACATACCTCGGCGGGAAATGGGGTTGCCCGCGCTCAGACCTATCCGGCCTCGCTTCGCTCGGCCGTCTATATGTCTTCGGCCGGCAACCCCTTTTGTCCCGGCCTCTGTAGTAATGTACTATTAATGCCGTACTCGTAGGAAGGCCAATCCATTGTTAAACTATTTTTAACTCGAGGACCGTGGGAGTGATTAATGACTGCCGAGAGTCGTAAGCTTTCTTAATTGTCAGAAGATTATAGGTAGTTGATGTGTCCTAATTACTATTTACTTGTAATGGGAAATTATCTTGAACATTTGTGATAAGTGATAAGTATATTTTTCGTAAATAGCTTAAATTAAATTGACGTATCCGTATTTGCACAAATAACACAGCAGAGCAGTGTATTGCGGGCAGCGGTGTAGAAAAAAACCGGCCAAGTGCGAGTCGGACTCGCGCACTAAGGGTTCCGTACAATTACGCACAAAACGGCAAAAAACGCGTTTGTTGTATGTGAGCCCCACTTGAATATTTATTTATTTATTTAAACTTTATTGCACAATAAATGAAGAGTACAAATGGCGGACTTAATGCCAGAAGGCATTCTCTACCTATTCTAACCCTACTCTGACTCTGACTATTATTTATTTTTATTCTACCTATTCTATTTCTATTTTTTATTATATTCTGTTTTTAGTATTTGTTATTATAGCGGCAACAGAAATACATAATCTGTGAAAATTTCAACTGTCTAGCTATCACAGTTCATGAGATACAGCCTGGTGACAGACGACCAGATGGACGAACAAACGGACAGTGAATTCTTAGTAATAGGGTCTTTTTACCCTTTCGGTACACGGAACCCTAAAAAGAAGTAGAGCCGTAGTTGCGCGAAGTTGTGTACTTACATTCAGCCATAAGCATACACATAAGCAGCCCTGCATAAGCATACACATCTGTATGCAGCTTAATCGTTTTGCTGACTGTACATAACACTTTTGTGATTGATAAAATAACGTATGCGGAGTGAAATTTGGACAAAGTTGGTGTATATAAAATATAAAAACATAAAAATCTAAATAAAAAAGATGTGTCAATGTAAAGTCAATATGTCTGTCAATCAGTTTGGTAAGTCTCATAAAGATTGGGTGTTTAATTTTGTAATTATGGTAAATCAACAAGAACGCCTTCGTCAAACAGTATGTAATTTCTATAGTAGCCATCCCCTATGGCCGAAATCAAAGGTGGTGGAATATTTTGTGCAAATGGGTGAGAGTCGAAGCACTATTTACAATATTCTGGCGTCCTTTGCCTTGAAGAAAACCACTGCTAGAAAGCCTGGTTCTGGAAACTATTCCAGCTTGAGCAAGGTTTCGGAGAGAGCTCGATTAAAGAAAATTACGGCCGGCCGTGTCGCAAAATCTTATAGAGAGCTCGGCAGAAAATTTAAAACTGACGGCAAAACTGTTAAAAAATATCTTAAAGACATGGGCATCGATATGCGATGTAGAAAAGTTAAGCCCACTGTCTCTGAAAACCAAGAAATCACTCAGAAAGTACGGCTGCGTAAATTAGTCAAAGAAATATTTTACGCTATAAACAATGTCACTTGCGTTATGGATGACGAGTCATATTTCACGTTAGATGGAAACGAGTGGCAAGGCAATTACTATTTAGAGAACACCAATGGTCCAACCGATGAGAACGTGAAATATGTTGAGCATACAAAATTTCTTAAAAAAGTTTTGCTATGGCTTGCCATCAGTCGACGCGGAATGTCTAAGCCTGTATTCTTTGAATCAGGTTTAGCTGTGAACGCCGACCGCTACATAGAGCGTTGTTTGCCATTAGTGCGGGATTTCATCAATACGAGTCATAGAGGAGAAAATGTAGTGTTTTGGCCAGACTTAGCCTCAAGCCATTTTTTCCTCCATGAAAAATACAATTTGGTTTACATAGCAAGTATAATACTGGACTTACCTGATAATATTTCAAGTTTTGAAGCTGTCTTGTAAATGTGTTGTTCGTACAGAAGGCGAAAACCCTTAGCAAAATGGCGCAGTTAAACATCCCATACGTACCGAAGACATCAAATCCACCTAATGTTCCGCAACTTCGCCCTATAGAAGATTTTTGGGCAAATCTAAAGAGGCGAGTATATTGCAATAATTTTCGTCCCAAAAATGTACATAGTTTGATTCGAAAAATAAAATCGGAGCTGAATAAAGTGCCGACATCTGTGTTTTCGACAGCGATGGACAAAGTACCACAGAACTGCCGTAAAGCATCTCGCATGGGAGCAGTGCCGGATTTACCACTAGGCTGAGTAGGCTGAAGCCTAGGGCGGCAGATTTTAGGGGGCGGCAAAATTGGGTCAAAAAAAAATTGTACGTGCCGTTCAGATAGGGTTGACCAGAATTTATTTGTAAAATTTAAATAACAAGCATTATTTGTCGATTTTGCCGCCCTCTGTCACGTCAAGACCCTTTATATTGAGACAGACAGACGGCCAGTCGTACAACAAAGTGATCCTATATGGGTTTCGTTTTTTCCTTTTGAAGTACGAAACCCTAAAAATGTAGGTACCTGCTATTTTCTCGAAAAAATTTCGCGCTCGCTACGCTCGCGTTTTCATTTAACTACCTACATATTATTTCTAACCCATCGGACCACATTGTAAGTTTGGGATGGTCTTCGAGTCTTGTGTCCTGGTTGTATAATGCTGAGTTCCGTTTTTTTTCCTTTTGAAGTACGGAACCCTAAAAATGTACCTACCTACTACATATTCTCGAAAAAATTTCGAGAATATGTAGTAGGTAGGTACATTTTTAGGGTTCCGTACTTCAAAAGGAAAAACTACATTTTTTGTGATCTATCTGACCATCATCTGACTACATCGTGAGTTTGGGATCATCGTCGATTTTTAGGGTTCCGTACCCAAAGGGTAAAACGGGACCCTATTACTAAGACTTCGCTGTCCGTCCGTCCGTCCGTCTGTCACCAGGCTGTATCTCA